>NC_047040.1:41464623-41767653 GCF_011762595.2 Tursiops truncatus | reverse complement strand
TTAGGCATAAGAAATCTGATTTTCTTTATACTTGCATTAATCTTTAGGCATTTAGTTGCAAGCAGCTGAAATCTGTCTTAGTTAAAATTGAGATTTTAATACCATTGTGGCTACCAACAACTATGGGCTCATATTCATTGCCAACTCCCCTGCCCCCAATCCATGTTCCAATTTTGAAAAGTCAGAGGGGGTAATTATTTGGCCTCTTGTCTTGAATATAAACCTTCAACCATGATAGATAGAGGCAGGAAGGTGAATTAAGATTGGCAGATTGTTGAACACTTGTCTATACTTTGACCATCACTATAAAGGTATGTGGTTGAGGAAATGGATCTCTAACTCACTCTTTGGATAGGATGCTATTTCCAGAAATAAGAAGAGTAGCTGGAGAAGAAACAAATAAAACAGATCTGATATTATTCACCTGTTGTTTAACAAAAATTCCTACATTTCTTTCCAGCTCTAGCCAGGTAAAAAATTATAGTTTGTAACTTGCTTAGCATATTTTTCTGTAAAAAAAATAAATTCTCCCAATTCCATGGAGGTAAAAAAAGTAGACTCTTTTGGGTTCCTGGACCCAATTCCAATTCAATGTGTATATGTGTGCATGGGGGGTAGGTCTTCCCACAAGACATCAGCAGGGTGTCCCAGAATTCAACTCAATCTGACACTATCTGCTAGAATTAGTATCAGATTTCACAGGTTAATAGTTCAGTCCTACAAGACTGCCCCACACCCCCATGCTCCACTTCAGACACCAGTCACAAGTTCAGGTTGTTACCTATTCTTCCGACCAACTGGCTCTAAATCAGAGGTTGCCACACCCCCACTCCCTCCTTCCTTGGGTTTGATTAATTTGCTAGAGCAGCTCACACAACTCAGGAAATATTTTACTTATTAGATCACTGGTTTATAATAAAAGGATAAAAATCAGGATGGAAGCGATGCATAAGACAGATATGTGGAAAGGGCGAGGAGATTCCATGCCCTCTCTGAGCCTGCCACTCTCCCAGCATCTCCACATGTTCACCAACTTGGAAGCTCCCCAAACCCTCTTCTTTTGAGTTTTTATTTAGGCTTCATTACACAGGTCTGATTGATTAAATCATTGGCCATTAGTGATTGAACTCAATCTCCAGCCCCTCTTCCCTCCCTGAAGCTCAAGGGGAATGGGGCTGGAGGTTCTAATCCTCTAATCACACAGTTGGCTGTCCTGGAAAGCAGAAGTTATGTGCAACCAGACCTCAGTCCTTAGGTGCTTTCCAAATGTTACCTCATTCAACATAACAAAAGACACCTTTATTGCTCTTATCACTTAGGAAATTCCAAGGGTTTTAGAAGCTCAGTGTCAGAAAGGTTGACAAAGACCAAATATATGTTTATTTTAAATTACAATATCACGTAGATCAAATGTATAAAAAATATAATATAATGAAAAATGTTAAAGGTGACCCAACACGCAGGAAAAAAACAGTAATAAGCCAATGTGACACTCACATTAAAAGAACCTACCGCCTTGGTCACCTGTGGGTGGTTTGTACCTTTCCCTCTAAATTCTGGGCTGTCTTTAATCAAGGCGTAAATTTCCATCGTTCATAGAATTTCCAGAAGAAAATATGGTTTACTTGTACTATTTTCTCTTTAAAAGACCTGTTTTCTAGGGAGAAAAGAGATCCTTTTGTTGAATAAGAACATCTATCACAGTTTAAACAAAATTCCAGAAATGACAGGTACCTTATTTAGATAAGGTGACACATTACAGCTTCCTTTCCCCCTTCCTTTTTCTTATGTGGTGAGATCTATATAGAGACAAAATTGCTCTATCAGACCAAGTAAGTATCAAAGTCAGGCCTCATCTTCTGGGTTTTATATTTCGTATCCCCTTGAATTCATCTTTAGCGATTTGAAGGACATTTGAAGTAGATTTCTGGTTTCTGTTGGTTACATTGAGTGATAATGCTCACTGAAATTATTTTTTGGTGAAAGGTTATTGGCAGAAATTGTAATGCTTCTGAAATGCTGCTACAGGCTGTTAAGAATCTGGATTTAAAAAGAATGAAATAGCCCAGAATAAAATACATTTAAAATCTTTATAAAGTTCTAATTCACAATGTTTTTTATGTATGGCATGGGGATATCCCATTCCTTGTGTTTTAATCCCTGTATAGTGCCTTTATTTGCAGTGAAACAAAAAGAAAAAACAAAACCTCAACAATTAATCAATTAGTGAAACAGGATGTTAATGAGCATTTTTCTCCACACTCTGAATTCAATTGTTCAAGTTGATGTGATCATAAAAATTGAAAATAATTTAGTCAAATACTTAAGCATTTTAAGATATAAAGGGAAAGCAAAATTGATTCCTGGGAAAATTATAAAGGGAGCAAATACATATATTTGCATAATAGGAGATTGTTCTCCTTTATATTAAAAAGAATGATACTGTATAGAGGACTTGAGAGGTAAAACTCATCTTTATGTCTAGATAGTCACCAGTGAGGTCTAATTTAAGGATTATGAAAAGATATGCCAGCTCCCAAATGACCGCCTCCCTAGACAGACTCATTGCCATGGAATAAAGTAATTTTCTAATTCTTGTTAAAATGTATAGCTCATACATGGGACACTGACAAGGGATTTTTTTTTATTATTATTATTTTTTGTTTTTGCGGTACGCGGGTCTCTCACTGTTGTGGCCTCTCCCGTTGTGGAGCACAGGCTCCGGACGCGCAGGCTCAGCGGCCATGGCTCACGGGACCAGCCGCTCCGCGGCATGTGGGATCTTCCCAGACCGCAGCACCAACCCGTGTCCCCTGCATCGACAGGCGGACTCTCAACCACTGCACCACCAGGGAAGCCCCTGACAAGGGATTTTAATATACATACCTGAGATTTGCAAAAAGCAGAGTTTTGAAAGAAAGGAGAACGCATTACTCAGTTCAGTGATTCTGTTCAGTTTTCATTTTATAATATTTTATTATTTTTATTCAGAGAGAAACATAAATTCAGGAAAAAGGAAAGAAGAAAATAATCATCCATCTCCACTAGATAGACTTAGTCATTATCAATATTTTTTAATATCTTTGCCTTCAGTCTTTATTTTTAAAACAATCTCTCTTTGTTTTTAAAAATTCATACATTCACATAATGAAGTTTTGAAGCAAGCCAGAAAAGCATATAAAAAAACAATACAAATCCTGCCATTCATGAACGTCATTAATACTGGGTAAGCATGTGTACAGAAATCTTTATATGCACATATAAGATGTATCTGTTGTAGAATGCATGGATGGAGAGAAAGATGAAAATATGAATGGAACACATATAGATAACATTGAAATAGAGTAAATATTTTGAGGGAGAATCAAATTACTCTCTGCTATGAAATCTGAGTGTCTTAAAGTCAGCTCCTTTATTCCTATGACCTTATCCTCAATTATTTGCTTGCTAGTTAGGTTATTATTTATATATATCTAGGCTTTTTTGATATTTGCATTCTGTCCTCCATAATTCTTTTAGGTGTTTAATATTCATATAATATTTTAAATGAATTAGTAGTCACCATTGGCCTTGTTAGAATGACTTTTCCTTTCCGCATTTTTTTTTTTTTCCTGTGGTACGCGGGCCTCTCACTATAGTGGCCTCTCCCGTTGTGGAGCACAGGCTCCGGACGCGCAGGCTCAGCGGCCATGGCTCACGGGACCAGCCGCTCCGCGGCATGTGGGATATTCCCGGATCGTGGCACGAACCCGTATCCCTGGCATCGGTAGGCGGACTCTCAACCACTGCACCACCAGGGAAGCCCAATAGTTGAAATCTTTGAGTACCGCCTAGGACTGAAGGGTCAAGAATACAGAGAGAGTAAAAGAACCCAAAAGGCTTGTAGTTGGAGTAGAGGTTATGCCTATTGGTAAAAGAAGGCTGAAGAAGGAAGGTACTGGCAATCCATGATCAAACAGGGGATGAACAAGTGAATAAATGCTAGAATATTTTCTCTTTCTTCATGTCTCTGGTGTCAACTTCCCATTGACCACAGTCAACCAGAAGTTGTGATAGCCCATCTTCATGATGAATGTCATCAATATGTCCATTTCTTACTTTTAATTCCCCCATCAAGAGATGAACTCTATTCCTACCATGCTTTTGAAGCTGCACTGGTGTTACGGACTAGCTTCACCAATAGAATACTCCAGAAATAACTTTATGAGACTTTTAAGGGTAGGTCATAAATAGCCTTGAAGCCTCCCCCTGGTAGTATTTTTCTTTTATTGAGGTAAAAGAATTTCTTTTCCTTTGCCTCCAATATGGACATAAGATTATGTATTATTTAAACATTACTGAATATGCATCCTTTGGAGTCTGAAAGAGTTGAATTGTGTTGTTAATAGGAAATTTATTTAAAATTTTGGATTCTCGTATTTCTTATTGATGAAATTAAAATGACAATAATTTATAGGGTTGTGGTAAGGCAAAATTAATTTCCCATGTCAGTCTTAGCCTAGGAGTTGGTTTTTTTTTTTTCCTTCCCACTAAACAAAATCCAGGTCACCATAAGCAATGCTTCACAGTGCACATTTTCTCCATAAAATGTGTCTCTTGAAGGATGGAGCTAGAGACAAATAATCTTTTCTTAGTTTTTTTTCTTTCCTTCATACTGCTTCACTGGTAGAATACTTGGCATTTAGGTAAATGTTAATTCAATTTTCCTTACATGTGCACATACGTAAAAAGCATCCAGAAGAAATACAGCTCTGCCAACACCTTGATTTTAGCTTCCTAAAACTCATTCTAGGCTTTGTATCTCCAGAACTGTAACATAGTACATTTGTAGTTGTTTTAAGCTACTATTGATACATTTGTGGGAATTTGTTACAGCAACAATAGAAAATGCATACATAGTCTCTCCAGGATATTGGCTCCTCAAGTCCTCCCTGTCTTTTTCTCTGTCTTTCTCTCTTTGTCTCTCTGTCTCTCTCTATGTCTCTTTCTGTACTTTGTCCAGCTTTTCAGCTGTTCTCAGCAGTTAGTCAGATACCAGCTACCCTTTCACTCTGGAAGTGGAAGTCACAAATATACATAATATTCACAAATGATTCATCCCACAATTTTCACAGTATGTTTCCTGACTTCATTCAGCTACAAAATGAAGATGATAATAGATACTTCACTACGTGACACTGTGGATTACATGGATTCGAGTATTAAACTATAACAGCCATGTAGCCATGTAGCATAGAGATATAAATGCTGAGGGGTTAGTTTTGCAGTTAGGCTCACCGCTAGAGTTACACCCCTATTTCAAAATTTGGAAAATTAAAACATGTGCCTCAATAACATGAAAATTTTCTACCTACTCATTGTTTTCAGACATTTGTGAATAGATGGGGAAAAATCTTAGAAATTCTAGAACACAAAGAATACTCTAAAGTATTATGGAGTCTTCAGAACATCAAAGACCAATAACATGGTTTGATTTTGCCATAATGTAAAGAATGTTATTGTGATAAATCTCCTTGGAGAATAGATCTTTTTCTACAATGGACACGTATACTTTTTCTCTTTGCAATTTTTACTCTATTTTGAATTATATAATATAAAACCAAAATTTATGCTTCTTGAGGAAAAAGACAGTAACTTTAAACACTCTAAATTATTGCCATGCACATTCTAAGCTTTTAATAAATGATGATTAAATTAATAAAAACTGTAAAACTCTATAAATAAGAAAAGTAGTAATTTTACTTAGTATCATTTTAATGCTAAAATAATTTCTATACTACTGTACTTTGAAAATTAGTAATCCATATGTGTTTTAGATTAGAATCAGAAAAAATTTGTATAATGAGAACACAACAGTTCCCTGTCAAGCTAGATAACAGGAACTGATTGTAATTGAGAGGAATAAGTTTATGAGTGGACATGGGTGAGGATAGTCACATTTGAAATTACATGCATATGAAAAAATGGAAGGCAAGATATGAATGAACTGGCATCTAAATTATACTACGTGTAAAGTGCTTAAACATATCAGGAATTTAAAAAATATAAATACACATGCCATGGTAAATATTTTTTAAAGTTTTTCTGTATTCAACATATCATACTTGCATTTTCCTGACTCACACTGAAAAATGTCCACATTTTCTTTTCTCAGTTGACCTATTTTCTTCTGCAGTTCTTTATCTGACAAGGATATGTGACATTTTTCTATGTATCAGAAATACACAAAATGAACTATTCAAAGTTTTTTTTTATGAACAAATTTTTGTGCAAACAAAACACACACACATGTATACACACAAAGAGAGAGAGGGGTAGAATAGGAAATGTTTATATTTTAATTATTGCTAGAGATCTTTTTTTTAAATGCTCATTCCATTATATGATATTTTGAAGAATATTCTCCAAATATATTGGTTACATATTCATGCATACCTCTGTCCGAAATATGGAGAAGTCATAAATCTCTTTTTCTATATTTCATGTTGTATTTCATTTATCTGTATACTACTCCAATGTTCATGTGACTGCCTTCTGTCCAAATGCAAAATTCTGTTGCATCATGCATTCTTTAGTATGAACGACTAAAATTTTAACTGTAAGTTTGATAATTCTTCACAAGGGCCACTACATCAATTTGTCTCTGATTAATTTCCTATTTATATAAAGTATTATTTATATAATTTGAAAATTTCTTCCTGAAATCTCCCATTTTGTTCCTTGATACAGACAGCATACATATGGTTAATGTGATTGGTTAATCATTTTGATTACAGATCTCTCTACTAAGGTCACCATCATAATTTTAGTAAAAAATTATACATTGATTCTTTCCTTTGAGATTTAACTTGAGATTGTAACTAAAGTTATTTTACTTGTAATTCCACCTGTATAGGAGGTAAAAATCTTGAGTTTCATTGTATTACCAACAAGGTGTATTTTATGAACAAGAAATCTCTTCATATGAGCTGTTGTTGCCTGGCAACATCTGGAGAAAGCTATCTGTGGAGCTAGTGAAAACACCAAGCACAGTATTGTCTGGTAAGGCCCATTACATTCTACATTTTCTGATTCAGTTTGCAATACAGTTGGCTTTCATAGCATAATTTCAAAATCTGGGCAATACAATTTGGATTATTAAATTGCATTAAGGTTTACTTCTCCGTAATAAGATAGGGAGACTATGCTCTTCAGTTTTATTTAGTTCCCTTTAATTCAGTGAAATAGTGTGAACATTGGTTAGAAACATCTACTCTATGGAAATGCCATTTGCTTTGCCATTTGGAAAGCTTAAAAACCTGATACAAGTTGTGTACGTTGTCACAATAGAAAACAAAATGATACTTGTTAATACCTTTTCAAAAGCATTTATTTATTTTTGGCTGTGCCTGTGGCATGCAGGATCTTATTTCCCAGTTCCCTGACCAGGGATTGAACCTGTGCCCCCTGCATTGGGAGCGCGAAGTCTTAACCACTGGACTGCCAGGGAAGTCCCTAAATCATTAGAAGTAGAAGGTCAAAAGGGACCTTAAGAGATTAACTAACTCATCTATTTGCCATCTGGTATGAATACGTATTTTATTCTATACAGACGAATACATGTTCTATTCTATACGGATTCTGTAAAGAGGATACATGATCTTGTTTTACAATCTACTTTAATAACAATTTTAATACAAATTTTTTTACTAATAACATCTTGTAATAACCAAACTCAAATTTAGAAATGTAAATTTGTTGCTGTGCTCACTTGTATGTATTATGTATTGTACATGACATCTTCCTAGAAGGTACAGGAGGAGCTTCATAGAAAAGAGAATATTTGAAATGTACACAGAATGTAGTGTGGCAGAGAGTATTTACCAAGACCTGTTTCTTCTTCATTCTGGGCACACAGCCAGGTTACACTGCCAGACTCCATTGAAGTCAAGTGTAACCATGTGACTAAGTTGCTGAAAATGGAATGGGAGCAAAAATGATATGCACCAGGTCTGGCCCATAAAACCATTCACATTCCTTTTCTCTCCACTGACCTGACACAGATGAGCATAGTAACCTTGGAAGTAATGAATTGAAAATGTCTGAGCCACATGATTGAAGGAGACTGGGTCCCTGAATTACCCTCTATAAGAAAGCTGTCTTCCAAGCAGAGGTACCTATTGGGGATTTCCAAGAACAAGAAGTAAATTATTGTCTATTAAAGTACTGAAATTTGGGAGTTTATCTTGTACAACAGTTGCCTTACTGTCACCTTACTTAATACAAGTGGGAAGGATTTGAACACAAGAAACTTCTAAGTAGGGAGAGGAGTCAAGACAAAAGAGGGATTCAGCACAGCATGAGAATGGGGCAGAAGCAGGCAAGTGAGAGACATATATGTAGAGTATCAGGTGTTCTGACTGTAGTAATAGATAGTTGTAGAGAATAAGGGGAGATAATAATAGTATAAAGTATATTGAGGCCATATTTTGGAAGGCTTTCAAGTGTCAAGCTGAGGCCCTTGAATTATTTGGGAGGCAATGGGGAAATAATAAAGGCTCATCAGCAAAGGAAAATACACAATTTTAAAATTTTATTTGTTTATTTATTTATTTTTGGCTGCGTTGGGTCTTCGTTGCTATGCACGAGCTTTCTGTAGTTGCGGCAAGCCGGGGCTACTCTTCATCGAGGCGCACGGGCTTCTCATTGAGGTGGCTTCTCTTGTTGAGGAGCACGGGGTCTAGGTGCACGGGCTTCAGTAGTTGTGGCACGCAGGCTCAGTAGTTGTGGCTCATGGGATTAGTTGCTCTGAGGCATGTGGGATCGTCCTGGACCAGGGCTCGAAACCATGTCCCCTGCATTGGCAGGCAGATTCTTAACCACTGAGCCACCAGGGAAGTCCCAAAAATACACAATTTGAACTGTAGTGTGGGCCTGTTAATCCAGCAGCTATAAATAACATGGTTTGGAGGCAGGGAGTAATAAAAATCTTTGCAATAATGCTCACGAGTAAATACCATATAATGTGAATAGATTGAGGAAAGGAATAATGGTATTGCAGAGGTAGGATTCCTAAATGTATGAGCTGATTAGAAGGTACAGGGGAAAATAACAATATTAATAACCGTATAAACTGATGCTTATGTTCTTATGATAAGCTAATCACTTTATGTGGGTTACCTCTCTTAATATTCACAATAATCCTATAAAATAAATACCAGTATTGCCCTTATTTTACAGAAAGGATACAATTTAGAGAGGTTTAGTAC
This sequence comes from Tursiops truncatus, assembly GCF_011762595.2. Lineage (NCBI taxonomy): Eukaryota > Metazoa > Chordata > Mammalia > Artiodactyla > Delphinidae > Tursiops > Tursiops truncatus. The sequence continues at coordinate 41,758,405 of NC_047040.1, read as the reverse complement.
ATAAGCAAAGGTCATATTAGTTGTAAACGGAACAACCAGGATTTGAAACAAACAACCTAATGTTCGACTCTTGGCTCATAATGAGTATACTCTCAAATTCAGATTATGAGCAATATGGAAAATTTTTTACAGATGTGTGAGAGAAAGAAGTACAGAGTCAACTGATATTTTTTTGTTCTGGTAATGTTTTAAACTGATATAATTTCAAACTCACAGACAAATTGTAAGAATAGTACAAGGAACTTCAATATACCCTTAACCTAAATTCAGCAGCTTTTTATACTACACACACACACACACACACACACACACATACACACTCAAACTAGGCACAGAATTACTTTTGTCTTCTTTTTTTCATTTATTAAGAGTGAAATGATGCTAGCACATTTACATATTGACACTAGAAGCCAATTGGAATTCGCAATTTGTGACTGACCTTTTGGAGAGAATTTAGGTCTGGAGGTAACGGTATGGAATAAATTAGTATAGACAGAGGTTGGTAAAATTCAGGAATCAATCAGATTCCTGAGTGAAAGAATAGAGAAACAAAAGGACAATTCATTAGGAGTAGGATAATCCTATGCAACAAATGTCCAGAGAGGAAAAGTTACGGAGGTACGGTCATAAGGTTAAAAACTTCAGAAAGTTCAAGAGACCTAGCGAAAGGTTAGATTTAGAATTCAAAAGGTCTTCAGTGACCTTCAGTACAACATTTTCGGTAGCATACTGAAAAAGGAAACTAAATTACAAAGGTTAAGGAGAATAATCAGTGAAGAAAATTAAAATAAATGTTAAGAAACATGTTGCTCATGTATGAACAATTAACATGCTTTATTTTCCCTTCTGTGATTTTGCTACTCATATTCTTTTCTTTCATCTAGTACATTCTGCATCAAAATTTCTCATAAGTACTTTCGAGTGGTTGGACAGGGAGTTTGGGGTGGCACAGTATACAACAATGGCCTTCCTGGTGTTCATTTCTTCAGTCTGCAAGGGTCCAGCTTGAGGCAAAGGGAGGATTCATTTTTCTGGGAACACACACAAATCTCTGGATGCCCCAGTCAGGTTGGTGCACAGGTTAGAGTAGGGCAATTTTTACCAGGAGTATATTCATCCCTGTCTAAATGAGCAGGATAGGATTTGGCTCAAGTAATTTACTACTTAGAAACTAAAATAAAGAGTGGTGCTTTGAATGAGGTATTTGGGGTAGAGTGGGGTATTTGGAACATATATGTAAACAGTTGTGTGGATATATTCCATGAATATATCTATGTACATATGGGTAGGTATATATACTTTACCTTGTATCGTGGCTCCAGTTTAGAGAAAACTTTTGTTCTCTACAACTCAAGTCAGTGAATTCATTTTATGACTTAGGTGAATAAATTTAATTTTGTTAAAAAATATTTTCAGTAAACAAGTTCAATTGCCCTTATAGATACATTTTATCTGTACTGTATTTACCACAAGGGCTATTTCTTTATAGATAAAAGCTGAATAATCTGGAGGGTCTATTTCTCCTCATAAAAATATCAGAGCAAGAATCTGTAAGTCATCATCATCATAATATACAATCAAACTTAAGATATTTTCCTTCATCTGGTTATGTTTTTCAAAAGAATTTTTTATCCATGGTGTCTCCATAATCATTAGAATGAAGTTACTCTCTAAATGTTTTCTGCTTCAGTTTCCTTATTTTTAAGTGAAACAATATGTATAGTTAATTCCTAGGGCTGTTGTAAGGTTACATGTTACATTTTGGAATAGTGTCTTCTTCTATTTCCAACTCATGATAATCTTCCTTCCTCAGATATCTAATTCAAAAGATATTTTAATTGAGCAGTATCAAAAGCTCAAGAATGAGTTATCTACTACCCATATTGGTAACACCAGTGATGCCTGTCTTCACATGCTGTGAAGGGTAATCTACTTAACAAAGAGGAACTATTTAAAACTTAAAGTTATTTGAATTAACACATACATCCTTGTTTCTCTCCTCTGTATGTTAATCTCTCACAGCCCTGATAATATGAAAACCACCAAGTTATAAAAAGTATTTTTTGCTATTTTATATTTTTAGAGGAGTTATAATAGTGATATTGAAGGGGTCTCAGGATATCATTTAAATTAACACCATTGGTCTGGCTGGGACTATACCTATGAAGTATCTGACATCTGACGTACCTGAGAGAGGGAGGAGGTACCATACACACACTCAGTAGCCAGTTCTCCTCCATGACAACTTAAATCAGGAGCTTTCCTATTAAGGAAGGAAAAAAATAGCAGTAACACCATACACAGTGTCTTGAATATGACAGGTCATCTTTAGTTTTTAATAGACCAATGTTTGAAATTTTGTCTGTTTCCCTATTGAACACTGTGGCTAGGCAAAGGGAATGCGTTCTAAGTAGCTGACCAGGTTTTCTCTCAACTATTGTCTTCCTTTTCTCCTTCCTCCACTTTCTCTCTCACTCCCTTTCTTCCTTCTTGCTTATCTCTCCCTACTTCTTTTTCTCCCCCTTTTCTATGAAAGGAGAACCATAATTTGAGGACTGAAGCACTGAGCCTAAGCCACCTCTATGCTACCCATTGAGACAGGGACAGATTTTTAGACTTTCTTGTTGATTCTGGTTCTGTACATTAAAATATTGGTATGACTGTTAAATAGAGAAATCTTAACAGATAAATTTTCATTATATTTAAAATGTATTTAACAAATATCAAAATTAATTGTGAACACCTGATAGGGATACAGAAAACTTTACTTACTGGTCGTCAAAATTTTAATTTTGAATACATTTTAAACCACATTTATTTGTCAGTAAATTTTTAAATTTGATACCACTTGCAAATAAAGTTATGATAAATTAAAATATTTTAATATAAATTTTATTGTATAATAATATAAATATTATACTTGATATGAATTATGAAAATATGTGAGGTGTTATTCACCCCTTAATGAATAATGGTTGGTCTCAGGTCATCAAACTATAGTTTGTTGAATCCTTTCTTATAGGTTTAAATTCCCAAAGGTCAGCATATTTATAGCATATTTACTGCAAAGTGGCAAGTTATCCTGATAATACCATGTTAAAATTCTGCTAACGTTCTTTTCATGCAGAGACTCTCATTGGGATTAACATATGTCACAATTCAAAAACCTAAACAGAATTCTATTTAAACCTACTGGTTCTGAAGGAGAAAGTGTTCAGGTGTTTATCTGTAGCACTTCTGGGAGAAATGCCAAACTTCTAGACCATTAGTATTCCTGCAACTTTACATTCTCTTCCTAGAAATTATTCTTCTGAAAAATGTACAATAATGTTAAAATGTTAGATAATTATAGTATATGTGGTCATATCTGTAATGATTTACTGATAGCTAAGCAAAGAAGATGAGCAGGTGTACAGTAAACATTTAAAACAAAGGGTAAGCTTGGCCTTACTGTGCTTTCCCATTAGTAAATGTATTTCAGGACAATTGTGCTGCCACCATGATTGAAATACTTAGATTAGTATTAATAACAACAGGAATAATATAAATATCAAATCTGACTATATGTCAGGTGTTTTACATCTTCATGGAAGATGAAGATGCTTTAATCTTCATGGAAGCCAAGCAATGTAAGTATTAATAGTTCCACTTTAAAACTGAAAAAACTTAATTGTTGACAGCTTAAATAAGTACAAGGTAACTAATAAAACAATCTGCATTATCTACACATCCCCAATATCTGTAGTAAGTTCTATTTATAGTAAATGTTAAATAAATATTTATTTTTAAAAATGACCATATAATGCCTGGGAAGTAAATTAAATCCATCCACAACATTGTATAAATATTACCATCTTGAATTACAAGACTTGTCCAGTAGGATGAGGGGATTGAATTTTCTAGTCAGAGTATCATCAAAGTGAATGGCAGTAAGGAATAAACTTATATGAGATGAATTTCATGACTAGAAAAATGAAGAGAGGTGAGGAAACAAGATGCTTCAATGAGACCAAAGAATGGATGTTTTGGAAGGAAGGACGTGAAAGACTTGAGCTTCCAGAAAATTGATGTGTGTATTACCAGGTGTATCTGTGGGTATAAAAGTGGGGAGATAAAAATAAAATTGCACACCCTTTTATATTATATTCTCTTTTAAGGTATTTAATTTGCTTATGTTTAAATGAATTGTGAGATCAACTAATTCAGGCACTGAGTTCTTTTAATTTTATTTTTGCCAGTGCCTGCCCAGTGCCTGACACTAATTGATGTTTAATATTGTTTGCAAAGTATGATTAAAACAACACAAGAAAGAGAATAATTTCAATGGCAATCAAAGAAACAGAAAGGACAGAATTTTGTCTCAGCCTTGAGAATCATAGTAGAGATATTTTGTTTGAAAATGGGTTATGGCCATATTTGTGAGTGGCTGAAGTGGACAAAAATCTTGTCATTAACTCTTTTAAGTTCCCAAAAGGAGTAGGAGAGGAATGGTGTTTAATGAGTACCTACTTTTAGATAGGTGCCAAGGCTCTGCACTTACTTTATTTACTTGTCATTTCAACTGTACCAGCTAAACATTAATAATCCCATTTTACATATGTAGAGAAAAGGCTGATAGGATTAAACAAGTTTCTAAATGCAATTCAACATGGTTTTTGTTGAAAGTAGAAAATTTGAAGCAGTTTTTTGCTGAACCACAGTTATGAGTAAATGTGTTTTTTCTCTGTTTCTCCCTCTCAATAAACATCAGATTTTGACTTTGAGCATGAATATCAAGTTCCTCAATTCAGAATTAGGCCTTCAAATGTTGTGCTCCTAAAAATAGTATTCTTTTATTTTAATATGTAATCAGGAGTTTTCCAGGCCTCGTAATAGATTGAGCATTGGTAAATTGGCTCATAATTACTCTAGGTGGAAAAAAATCCTTTCAAACCCATATTATATTAAAATTGACTTGTCACTTCATCTTCTTTCCTTACACTTGAGTAAAGCCCTAATAAATGCATTTGGAAATGGATTTCCCTCAAGAGCTATTCTCACTCATTTGTCACAGAAAAAAAAAAAAGTAAAGAAAAAAGGCAGAAAATATCCAACAACTGCTTCATGTTGAAGATAAAATTCAATCAAATAAATTTTGCTTATTTTTCTTTTTTGCACATTTGATCATATTTCTAAATGGACCCCAAAGAATTAATTATCTAATCTGATGTTTCTCTCTTTCTATTGGTTATAATTTCTAAGCTATTGTGTGTGTATGTGCCTGCGTGCACGTGTGTACATAAATCTTTCACTCATGGGTTATGGGAACTTTGTCTATTGCAGGTGGCTTGATTTTCTGATTGTTATGTCTTTGATTCAGTTAGTAGTCATTAAAAACTCCTCAAACCACCGCAATAAAAAAATAACTTATTTCCTGACCTGCAAGTGTTCTTTTAATACTTTTGGTCAATGTTGGCCTAAGTTTTTTTCTTATTATGCCGCTTCTATTTCCAACTTGCCTTCAAAGGAGTTTGATTCATTTTCATTTCTTGCTAGCTTGTTTTTCTTTTTTCTTCAAATACAGTTTTAAATGCAATCAAATAAATTTTCAAGCATCTTATACAAGCGCTATGGAGACAGGCAAGTTTACCAGGTTTAATAAACTTTATTCAATGAAGTATCTAGAGCAATACATCTTTGAGGGTTTCAGACGGTTGATGAACCATTGTGATGGCATTAGCACCTGCTTTCACACTATATGTAAAGTGTCCCTGCATTTGCACCGCACTGCCAAAAGCAAGAACAGTTATATGTTCCAGCAAGAAAAATATCCTTTAGTATAAAAAATGAGTTTAGTACTAAGACATAGTTTTGTTTTCTTTTCTGTGAAGAAAATAACCCATGGATATGTTATAATAGGTATTTAAGCCCTAGGTATTTAATACCCTTTAAGGTATTTTTTCAACATATAGAAAACATATAGCTTTCAACATATAGCTTTATTAGCCCAGGACAAAATACTTTCTCAGTACCTGGAAAGGTCTTGGGAATCAGATTCCACACGTCCTCCGTGCTGTAAGCAGCTGGAACCACTTCGACAATCAGGGTTCCCAGAATTCTCTCTTCCGAAACGGGCCCGGCTAGGGCCGTCGGCACTCGGGAGATCTCGCGAGATCTGGTTTCAGGCGAAGCGGCGCGTTCGTGTGGGAACTGGCTTGGGATTTGGCGGAGGCGGTGAGGCTTTCAGGACCTCAGCCGGTGAACTGGTCTCTACCTACCCGGCCTAGACACCAGGACGGGCTAAAGCACCCTGGAAGACAAGAGTTCTGCGGCGCCTGTGGGCACTAACCCGCCACACCGGCCCCCTACCAGTCCATGCCCTTCAGGCCTGGCCTTCAGCCTGGGGCTAGCGGGACCCCGCGCTGCTCGCCTGCGGAGACGCGACGGCGAGAAAACTCAGGAGAGCCAGACGCCATATGGCCCTGCTGCGGGGGACGCGTGGCCTCTCGTCTGAGGAGGAACCCCAGCTTTCGTGATCCCGCGCGGTGGGGCTTTGTCTTGTAAGTATGGTCAGCTGAGACTGGGGCCCATTTCTGCCTTTCTCTGTGGTCCCTACGTGCCTCATAGCGACCCCTCCTCGTCCTCTTGCAGCCCCTGTATCAGTTCCTTCATATACCTCTCACTCATTACACACTCGAAGCAGCAGAATTTACCTATAGAGGGTAGCGGCCGAGCCCTGCCTGCTTTGCTCAGCAAGCTCACAGTCCGCCCACTCAGACCAGAATCCAGACCATGGGCCACGCTCATGGTGTGGAAAGGAAACATGATGAATCGTAAAATAATAACACAACTGAAACAGCAGTGGTAAAACAAACCAGAAAAGCAGACATAGGCATATCATATTCAAACCGCAAAACCAAAGAAAAAGAGGCATTGAGCGGAGTCTGTAAAACTAAAAGCATATCAACTGTGCATAGGCCCTGTACTTTAGTTGACAAAGTTATTTTCCCTGGGGTACAGGTTATTTCTAATACTGCTATGCATATGTACTGGAACTGAACAATTAAGTACATGGATGACAGATGCTGGGAGCCAGGTTTCTCAGTGTTGGAGTGGGAGTTTACAGAGAAACAAGAAAAGGAAGTTAGAATAATCTGTGTGGTAATGGATTTGAATTGGAGATATCAGTATGAACTCATACTTAAGGTAAAATAGCTACAGTTGGTTACATATAGAAATAATTATAGATATGTTTATATTACATGGGTTACTATTTGCACATGTACTTCCTTGTTCTTTCCACAAAGAGGGCCCAGAAGCAACAACACATTAGTGGTGAGTACACCAACTCTCAAATACTGGTTTCTTATGCTGTTCTCCAGTAAAAGGAACCAGGCTTTTTGAGAAATGGTGGATTCTAGGACAGGTGTAGGAAATATATACTATGAGGCCAGAGCACCTTAGTGAGAACATGTAAAGAAGTGCTCAGAAAAAAACAGCACAATGATGGAAGTATGTCAAAGGGACACAGGAGCTGACTGAAAGAGCTTCCAATGGCCAAAGATGGACACATCTGAGCAACAAAATAAATGAAATAGTATTTGATTATAAACTAGAGTATGAAATAAATATAAGTCCATATTCAAATAAATGATTAAATAAATAAAAGAGAAGAATGGAAGAATAGAAAAAACTTCCTTGCAGGAGAATTCCAAATAATTTATGTAGATGCTTTTTAAGTCTAGGCAGTGCCTAGTGACTTCCTTCCAAATAGTATCTATAAAAAGAAGGAAGGGGAAGTAACTTCACAGTGAAGAAATTTGACAAACACTACCTTAGCCACGTGATCAAGGTCAACATCAACCTTTATAAGTCATGTTGATAAAATATGCACTATAAGAAGGCTCTGTGGCTTTCCTTCTCCAAACCCATCACCCCAGTATAATCATAAGAAAAACATCAAATTCCAATCAAGAGATAGACAACAAAATACCTGACCCAGTCTCCCTCAAAATTGTCATCCAAATGTGGAAAGTCTATGAAACTCTGACAGTCAAGAGGAGATATGAAAACTAAATGTAATGTGGTATCCTGAGTGGGATCCGGGATCGTAGAACATTAGGCGAAAACTAAGGAAATCTGAATAACGTATGGACTTTAGTTAAAAAAGTATAATGGTTAATTTTATGTGTTTATTTGACTAGGCCATGGGGTGCCCATTTGGTCAGACATTATTCTGATTGTTTCTATGAGGTAGTTTATGGATGAGATTAACATTGGAATCTGTAGACTGAGTAAAGCAGCTTGTTGTCCCTGAATTGGATTGGCCTCATTCCAGCTGAAAACTGGAATAGAACGAAGAGGCTGAGTAAGAGGGGACCCCTCCTGACTGATAGTTTGAGTTGGGATCTTGGTCTTTTCAAGCCTTCGGACTCAGACTGAAACATCTATTTGTCTTCGTTCTAGGGACTGCTGGCTTTGGGACTAGAAGTTATACCATTGTCTCTCCTGGTTCTTAGTCTTCAGACTTGGACTGGAACTACACATTTGCTTTCCTGAGTCTCCAGCTTTCCTACTACAGATCTTGGGACTTCTCAGCCTCCATAATTGCGTGAGTTTATTCCTTATATTAAATCTCTTTATGTTTTCTCTGGAGAAGCCTAACTAATACAATAAATATACATCAATATTGGTTCATTAGTGGAAATAAATGTAAGATATAGTACTTGGGATTCTAGGCACCAGGTATATGAGGAGTCAGTCTCTGTACTATCTTTGCAATAATTTTTGTAAATCTAAAACTACTCTAAAATAAAAGTTTTATTTAAGAAAGTTGATGTTGGGACTTCCCTGGTGGTCCAGTGGCTAAGACCCTGTGCTCCCAGTGCAGGGGGCCCAGGTTCAATCCCTGGTCAGGGAACTAGATCCCACATGCCACAACTGAGAGTTCGCATGACACAACTAAAGATCCCGCGTGCTGCAACTGAGACCCAGCGCAGCCAAATTAATAAATAAGTAAATAAATATTTTAAAAAATAAAGTAAAAATAAGATAAATAAAAAACAGTTGATGTCAGATTTTGAGCCCGTGTAAATGAATGGTTGTGACATTCCTAGAATTTGAGGAGCTGGCATTAAAAAAAAAATTAGGGTATATAGAATAGGTATTTCTGTATATTCTGTATATTTTTAGTATATATTGAATATTCTACATATTTTATATTTCAGTTTTGAGAAATCTTAAATTGGTGCTTTATTAAAGTAGTTAACTCATCTTAGGTAACATACCACATAAATATTTTCTTTTGCTTTCATATAGATATTCCTAATTTTATGTTTTGATATTCAATTTTATCTAATGGGTAGTTTAAAAATCTTCCTCAAATTATTTTGTAGTGGTTAGAATACCAAACATAAATAAATAATAATGATAAGGAAATGAAATTGGGTTCAAGTGTCAGTTTTTATATATCTAAATGTCATTTAGCATTAATCCTATTGATGGCATTTTTACTGCTGTGACATTTTTGTATAAGAAGAGGTGAAAAAGTAGTTACAGGATGTAAATTAGTTTTTGGACTGAGACTTGTAGGGTTAAGAATATTCTTTTTGATTGTTTTTGTGTTATTTTAGGCAACTTATTACAAACAAAATTATTTAAAAACTCATCCATAACTGTTTACTCTAGGCTTGTGTACATCAGCAATTTAACTACTTACAAATAAAGTGGAATTAAAAGAAGACTCTAACTCTGCTCGTTCTGCTTAATTAAGTGGATATGATTATATCCTTGTGAGATAGACTTGTGAGGTAATTAAGCCTTGGAAACAATTTGAAGTACTTTGACTCCAGATCCTAGACTCATGATCCAGGCTACACAAAAACCCCTTGATTGAGTGGGTCCTAGTTGCATAAGGCTCTCTTAGCAGCAGTTAGTAACCTGTATCTGAAACTCCGGTTTGTCTGCTTCACTCAGTAGTGGCTTCAATACACATGGTCAAACTTCTTTCATTCAGCTCTAAGGGCCAGTGAGTCATTGCTACTTCACTACTACTGCAACTGAGATAGGAAAGAAATAGTCTCCCTTTATGCAGTTGCTGTACAACTAATTTGGGATAAGTTGCTAAGGGACTCGGTCTAAAGACATTAAACTGACACAACCTCACTTTGAGCTCTACATCACTAGACATCATTGTTTCAGAAACTTCATGGCCTCCCACCTCTTGATAAATTCCCTTTCACTTTGGGAGAATTTTGGCATAAGGGAATTCCCCACCTTTCCCCCAGAGGTCTGTGTCTAGAAATTGTCACAATTTAAACTTTTTACTTTGTGCTCTTTTGATATCTCTGATTCTAAGATGAGCAGGCAAATATGATTTCTTCCTTCCACTTAAAAGTACCCATCATGAAACAACAAAGAATATGAATAAAACAAACAGATCATCCATATTTTCATCCAATCCGTATTTTCCATTCTTCTTTGGTATGGGCATCAAAAAACTTTCTTTAGTTTCTTTTATTTAAAGATGTCATAGCAACAAGGAGGAAGTAGCCTAGATACACGAATCACCACTCAAAAGAGGTGATGTACAAATACCGCACTTTGTATGAAGGAAAAATAAATTTTTATTGGGGAAAAATTCTCTGTGATATTGCTATGAGTCTTGTGACAAGCTTTTGTTCTGTTCTGTCGTTTCAAGGATGTTTGTTTAGCAAACAGCCATGGAAACTGGATCTCCCTCTGGGCAGAAGGCAGATGTATTTACTGACCAGAAAAGTAAAGATAATATCTGCCTCTGCAGAGAGAGTTAGCTGGGGTTGGTGGTCTTCTTTAAAAGATGAGAGCTTTACTAAATTGGGGTTCCTCAGCTTTGACATGAACCCACTGTGTGCATTGCATCCATCCATGCCCCCATGGGGCTTGTAGAGCAAAGAGAACGCAAGTGAGCCTGAAGCTTCTGAGGCCTGCTGTGCCATGAGTACTAATGTCCTTTGTCTCTAACACAGAAAACCTTGTCCATCTATGTCTCTGTGGCATCCTAACTGGTTAGTTTGAAAATAGGGTAAAATCTCAGACAGTTTACAGCTGTTGACAAAGTTTATGGGTTAAGCTACTGATATTTCAGGCTTTGCTTATTTCTTCAACATAGATTAGCCTGTCTTAATAAACACTCACAGGGATCTTAAGTTCAATGTCTCCCAAATTGAACTCATTTTTGTTTCCCTAAACCATTCTCTCTTCAAGTGATCCCTATTCCAGTAAATTTTACTATGAATTACCAAAAGCAGAAACTTGAGAGTGACCAACCTTCACTTCCAATCAATTACTGTCTTATTCCTGATGCTGTACTCCCAAACTGGACCATTTTCATTCTTCGCTTCTAGTATTCTCCTCTCATCTATTCTTGAACCAGAGAAAAATCTCAAAAGGAAGATCTAATTATATTAATTTCTAGTTTAAAATCTTTCAGTGACTTCTGTAATATCAAAATAGTTCAACTTGGCTTCTAACACCTGGCCTTTATGTCCAGCCCCACTGCTCATTCTTCTCTCTCATGAATTCTAAGCTCCAGTTGTAATAAACTTCTTGAAATGACTCCTGTGTGTTTTAGTTTATCCCAAATCACCTGGTTATACTGTTCCTTTGGCCTGGGACATTTTCTTTTCTATTTTTCATCTGCCTAAAATGGGTGCAGACAGCACAAAACATTGAAGAAACCTCCCTCCTCTCCAAGGAATACAAATAGAGAATGTCAATACGACCTAATTAACAGTGACGTTTCTAGAATTAATACATTCAGAAATTTGCTTCACAAATTTGTTGAATTAATTTCTTCAAAAGAAGTATCAACTTACGTAGAAACTAGAAAAAAATAAATCACACTTTACTAAGGTGATGAAATAAGCATTTGTGTGCATGGATGAGTGTATTTTATGAGGGTACAATTTGAAGGGTAAATAAAATTATGATTTTTAAAATATGTCTTCAATCATAGACAATGCTAAATTAAAATATAACTAATTCTGATTGACTGTATTAAATAAGGCATTATTACTACAATTAATGACAGCTACACTTTGACACATTTTAAATCATGCACTAGACCAAGTTACTTACATATGTTATATCATTTAATCCTGATAATATTCACATGGGTGGATACTCATATTAAGTCATTTTACAGATGATGTAACTCAAGTTTAGAGAGGTCAATTTGCCTAGTGTCTTTGAGACAGATGGACATAAGCAGAATATGAGCTCTGGTCCTCAAATTCCACAGTAAACCTCTTTACTTGACAGGCTCAACTGTGTTCTATTAGCAGAGTGTAAATGGAAGTATATGGTGCCCTCTCTGAAGCAGTGATAAATGTGATGGGTGAAAATAGGTTGTTGATTTATCAGGAATTATAATATCACTGTTATCTTGAACACCTGTCTTTCATACAAGTAAAATTATTTACAAATGAATTTGGAAATCTGATTAAAAGAAAATACCTACTATGGTGAATTATTTCACCATTATTACTAAGCAGGAAAACTGAAGTAGGATATGGTGTTTCATCTAAATCACTTAAGTTCCAAATCCTGGGTTCCTCAGAGTGTGGGGCTATTTCATCACTACATAGCGCATTGCCCTATGGTGAGTTCTGCCCAGACTATCCTGAAGACTCTTTAAAATTTTAGGTGATAACACCTATCTTAAAACATGTGTTCATGTTGGAACCAGCACCAAATTATGGAAGGGCATACTTTGTCCCATTCAAATTATTGAGAGAATATTCACCTGTTAAGAATCAGGCTTTGTGATGTTATTGAAATGCTTGAAGATAAAGATACTGTCTTGCTGCTAAGAATATTCAACTAAACAATTAGAATTAATTCTTAACTTTGTGAAACTCATAGGAGGCTTTTTCTTCCAAAGTTACTGTGAGTTGAAAAATTTTGTTTCAAGCATTTTCAAACAGAAAATTAATTCATATTAAGTTTCATTTGCAGCTTGCTAAAATATGAAATAATCAAAATGATAATACATATATGATTAAATTTATATAACAAACATTATGAAAATTGCAATTTACAGAGTTCATATTTGTTACAGAAAAGTGTATGTCCAGTGATTACTACAAGAGGCAGTAAAGAATAGAGATTTGACGTCAAAGCTCTAAAATTAGTCTGGCTAGTCCACTTAGGCAGTACCACTTCTTTGCTGTGTGATCTCACAGATTAATCTCCTTTGCTTTGGCTTTCTCATCTATAAAATGTGGATGATCATAATACCAATTCCAAAACATTTTTTGTGTGTGTGTGAGAATCAGTGTGTTCATGTAGAGAGTTATAAAAATGCATGAAATATAATTTAGTAAATATTAGCTATTTTCATGGGCCAGACACTGCTAAAGATATGTACACATTATCTCACTCAATGTACTTATATTATTATGTGAGATATAATATTATTCTCATTGATGTTATGAGGAAACCAAGGTCTAGTGAGGTTAGGTTAACTACTTCATGGACATATTTTTTTATTATCCATTATATTCAGACCTTTATGAAATAAGATTTAAACAGAATTGCCCTGAAGCTTCCTAAAAGGCTCATCATTGGTCTAGATTCTTGATGTCCTTGTGTTTGTAGATCATAAATATAATTTTATAATTATACTTAAGACACCATTATCATCAATATGCTACATTGATATGAAAATACCTTCAACTAAAGCTAAATTCTAACAACATTGCTTTATAATTACCAAGTCTAATTCTCATTTCTATTTCAGAATTTTTTTAACTTTTATTGTATTTCATGTTTAATTTTCCCTTTCATAAAATTTTAGCATGATATTAGTGTTATATACTTGACTTATTACAGTTATATCTAAATTGTATCATTATTTTTTATATTGTGCCTACTGACTTAATAGCTTTTCTTTCTGACTACATCATTCTGTGTGTGTAAGGAAACAGGTATCCCTGTTCACAGTTGGTGAGGATATAGAGTGATATAATATTTCCGGAGAATAACTTGAAAATACCTACCAAAAGCCTTTTTAGTTCATATACCCTTTAGCTGTAGATGTAATTACAGTAATCACAAGATTCTTCAGTGGTACATAGTTTATACTGGTGAAAATAAAGGGCCTAGATTTTTCTATAAAGGGAAATCAAGTAGATTAAGATACACTATATGATTGAGTAGTCGGGAATCATTAAAAATGATATGAAAGAAATACACATAACAGTATGTGAAGTGTATGCATATATATATAGATCTTCTTTATCCATGAATTTGTAAATGGTAATAGTTGTTCAGTTAAAGAAGACATAATTTCAAATATATTCAAAACTATTTCTGCATTAACAGCTTTAGCTTCATGGACATGGAACTGGAAAGGGTCATTTCTGAGGAATCCAACCTTGTCTCAGTAATTCTTCCACTATGTGAAGACATGCTTTCCAGTGTTGATCCTGAGTACTTTTTTTCTTTTTTTTACATCATTATTGGAGTATAGTTGCTTTACAATGTGGTGTTAGTTTCTACTGTATAACAAAGTGAATCAGCTGTACGTACACATTTATCCCCATAGTCCCTCCCTCTTGCGCCTCCCTCCCACCCTCCCTGTCCCACCCCCTAGGTGGCCACAAAGCACCGAACTGATCTCCCTGTGCTATATGGCTGCTTCCCACTAGCTATCTGTTGTACATTTGGTAGTGTGTATATGTCCATGCCACTCTCTAACTTTGTCCCAGCTTCCCCTTCCCCCCCTCCACCGTATCCTCAAGTCCATTCTCTACATCTGCGTCTTTATTCCTGTCCTGCCCCTAGGTTCATCAGAACCATTTTTTTTAGATTCCATATATATGTGTTAAGGTATGGTATTTTTTCTCTTTCTGACTTCATTCTGTATGACAGACTCTAGGTCCATCCCCCTCACTACAAATAACTCAATTTCATTTCTTTTTATGGCTGAGTAATATTCCATTGAATATATGTGCCACATCTTCTTTGTCCATTCATCTGTCGATGGACACTTAGGTTGCTTCCATGTCCTAGCTATTGTAAATAGTACTGCAGTGAACATTGTGGTACATGACTCTTTTGAATTATGGTTTTCTCAGGGTACATGCCCAGTAGTGGGATTGCTGGGTCATATGGTAGTTCTATCTTTAGTTTTTTAAGGAGCCTCCATACTGTTCTGCATAATGGCTGTATCAATTACATTCCCACCAACAGTACAAGAGTGTTCCCTTTTCTCCACACCCTCTCCAGCATTTATACTTTGTAGATTTTTTGATGATGGCCATTCTGACTGGTGTGAGGTGATACCTCATTGCGGTTTTGATTTGCATTTCTGTAATGATTAGTGATGTTGAGTATCCTTTCATGTGTTTGTTGGCCAGCTGTATATCTTCTTTGGAGAAATGTCTGTTTAGGTCTTCTGCCCATTTTTGGATTGGGTTGTCTGTTTTCTTGATATTGAGCTGCATGAGCTGCTTATATATTTTGGAGATTAATCCTTTGTCAGTTGCTTCATTTGCAAATATTTTCTCCCATTCTGAGGGGTGTCTTTCATCTTGATTATGGTTTCCTTTGCTGTGCAAAAGCTTTTAAGTGTCATTGAGTCCCATTTGTTTTTATTTCCATTTCTCTAGGAGGTGGGTCAAAAAAGGATCTTGCTGTGATTTATGTCATATGTGTTCTGCCTGTGTTTTCCTCTAAGAGTTTTATAGTTTCTGGCCTTATATTTAGGTGTTTAATCCATTTTGAGTTTATTTTTGTGTATGTTGTTAGGAGGTGTTCTAATTTCATTCTTTTACATGTAACTGTCCAGTTTTCCCAGCACCACTTATTGAAGAGGCTGTCTTTTCTCCATTGTATATACTTGCCTCCTTTGTCAAAGATAAGGTGACCATATATGCATGGGTTTATCTCTGGGCTTTCTCTCCTGTTCCATTGATCTTTATTTCTGTTTTGGTGCCAGTACCATACTGTCTTGATTACTGTAGCTTTGTAGTGTAGTCTGAAACCAGGGACCCTGATTCCTCCAGCTCGTTTTTCTTTCCCAAGATTGCTTTGGCTATTCAGGGTCTTTTGTGTTTCCATACAAATTGTGAACATTTTTGTTCCAGTTCTGTGAAAAATGCCGTTGGTAATTTGGTAGGGATTGCACTGAATCTGTAGATTGCTTTGGGTAGTACAGTCGTTTTCACAATGTTGATTCTTCCAGTCCAAGACCATGGTATATCTCTCCATCTGTGTGAATCTTCTTTAATTCCTTTCATCATTGTCTTATAGTTTTCTGAATACAGGTCTTTTGTCTCCTTAGGTAGGTTTATTTCTAGGTATTTTATCCTTTTAGCTGCAGTGGTAAATGGGAGTGTTTTCTTAATTTCTCTTTCAGAGTTTTCATCGTTAGTGTATAGGAATGCAAAAGATTTCTGTGCATTAATTTTGTATCCTGCTACTTCACCAAATTCATTGATTAGCTCTAGTAGTTTTCTGGTAACATCTTTAGGATTCTCTAGAGTATCATGTCATCTGCTAACAGTGACAGTTTTACTTTTTCTTCTCTAATTTGGATTCCCTTTATTTCTTTTTCTTCTCTCACTGCCGTGGCTAAAACTTCCAAAACTGTGTTGAATAATAGTGGTAAGAGTGGGCACCCTTGTCTTGGTCCTGATCTTAGAGGAAATGGTTTCAGTTTTTCACCATTGAGAACAATTTTGGCTGTGAGTGTGTCATATATGGCCTTTATTATGTTAAGGTAGGTTCCCTCTATGCCCACTTTTGGAGAGTTTTTATCATAAATGGGTGTTGAATTTTGTCAGATCTTTTTCTGCATCTATTGAGATTATCATATGGTTTTTATCCTTCAACTTGTTAATATGCTGTATCACATTGATTGATTTGCATATATTGAAGAATCCTTGCATTCTTGGGATAAACCCCACTTGATCATGTTGGATGATCCTTTTAATGTGCTGTTGGATTCTGTTTGCTAGTATTTTGTTGAGGATTTTTGCATCTACGTTCATCAGTGATATTGGCCTGTAGTTTTCTTTTTTTGTGACATCTTTGGTTTTGGTATCAGGGTGATGGTGGCCTCATAGAATGAGTTTGGGAGTGTTCCTCACTCTGCTGTATTTTTGAAGAGTTTGAGAAGGATCGGTGTTAGCTCTTCTGTAAATATTTGATAGAATTCACCTGTGAAGCTGTCTGGTCCTCCACTTTTGTTTGTTGGAAGATTTTTAATCACAGTTTCAATTTTAGTGCCTGTGATTGGTCTGTTCATATTTTCTATTTCTTCCTGGTTCAGTCTTGGAAGGTTCTACCTTTCTAAGAATTTGTCCATTTCTTCCAGGTTGTGCATTTTATTGGCGTATAGTTGCTTGTAGTAGTCTCTTAGGATGCTTTGTATTTCTGCAGTGTCAGTTGTTACTTCTCCTTTTTCATTTCTAATTCTGTGGATTTGAGTCTTCTGCCTTTTTTTCTTGGTGAGTCTGGCTAATGGTTTATCAATTGTGTTTATCTTCTCAAAGAACCAGCTTTTAATTTTATTGATCTCAAGATTGATATTTATCCTTATTGGACTGTCTGCGCTTCCTGGACTTGATTTACTATTTCCTTTCCCATATTAGGGAAGTTTTTGACTATAATCTCTTCATATATTTTCTCAGACCCTTTCTTTTTCTCTTTGTCTTCTGGTACCCCTATAATTCAAATGTTGGTGTGTTTAATGTTGTCCCAGAGGTCTCTGAGACTGTCCTCAATTCTTTTCATTCTTTTTTCTTTATTCTGCTCTGTGGCAGTTATTTCCACTATTCTCTCTTTCACATCACTTCTCAGTTCTTCTGCCTCAGTTATTCTGCTGTTGATTCCTTCTAGAGTATTTTTAACTTCATTTATTGTGTTGTTCACCATTGTTTTTTTGCTCTTTAGTTCTTCTAGGTCCTTGTTAAACATTTCTTGTATTTTCTCCATTTTATTTCCGAGATTTTGGATCATCTTTACTATCATTACTCTGAATTCTTTTTCAGGTAGACTGCCTATTTCCTCTTCATTTGTTTGGTCTGGTGGGGTTTTTTTTTTTTGTTTTTTTTTTTGTGGTATGCGGACCCCTCACTGTTGTGGCCTCTCCTGTTGCGGAGCACAGGCTCCAGACGTGCAGGCTTAGTGGCCATGGCTCACGGGCCCAGCCGCTCCTTGGCATGTGGGATCCTCCCAGACCGGGGCACGAACCCGTGTCCCCTGTATTGGCAGGTGGACTCTCAACCACTGCGCCACCAGGGAAGCCCTTGTCTGGTGGGTTTTTACCTTGCCCTTTCATCTGCATATTTCTCTGTCTTCTCATTTTGTTTAACTTACTGTGTTTGACTTCTCCTTTTTGCAGGCTGCACGTTTGTAGTTCCTGTTATTTTTGGTGTCTTCCCCCAGTGGGTGAGGTTGATTCAGTGGCTTGTGTAGGCTTACTGGTGGGGGAGACTGGTGCCTGTGTTCTGGTGGGTGGGGCTGGATCTTGTCCTGTTGTGCAGGGCTGCATCTGGTGGTGTGTTTTCATACGTCTGTGAACTTAGTATGACTTTAGGGAGCCTCTCTGCTAATGGGAGGGGTTGTGTTCCTGTCTTGATAGTTGTTTGGCATAGGGTGTCCAGCACTGCAGCTTGCTGGCCGTTGGGTTGAGCTGGGTCTTAGTGTTGAGACGGAGATCTCTCGGAGAGCTCTTTCTGATTAATATTACATGGGCCAGGAGGTCTCTGGTGGTCCAGTGTCCTGGACTTGGCTCTCCCACCTCAAAGGCTTAGGCCTGACATCCAGCTGGAGCACCAAGACCCTGCCAGCTGCATGGCTCGGAAGAAAAGGACGAGGAAAAAAAAAGAAAAAACAACAAACAGATAGAATCCCAAAACCAATGTTAAAAGCAAAACTAAACAGACAAAGTCACACAGAAACATACACACACACATAAAAAAGAGAAAACAAACAAACAAAAAACCCCAAAACAAAAACAAAACTGCAAAAACAAAACCCGAACAGGCAGTACCCTAGCACAAATGGTAAAAGCTAACCTAAACAGACAAAATCACATAGAGAAAGATACACACACACACTCACAAAAAGAGGAAAAAGGAAAAAAAAAGGAAGAGTGGAACCAAACCAATAAACAAATCCACTAATGATAACAAACAGTAAAAACTAAACTAAGATAAACATAAAACCAAAAACCGGTCAGATGCAGAAAGCAAACCTCAAGTCTACAGCTGCTCCTAAAGTCCACTGCCTCAATTTTGGGAACATTCATTTTGTATTCAGGTATTCCACTGATGCAGCATTTATCAAGCTGATGGCATGGATTTAATCTGCTGCTCTTGAGGCTGCGCGGAGAAATTTCCCTTTCTCTTCTGTGTTCGCACAGCTCTTGGGGTTCAGCTTTGGTTTTGGCCCTGCCTCTGTATGTAGGCCACCTTCAGGTGTCTGTTCCCTGCCCAGACAGGGAGGAGCTAAAGCAGCGGCTGATTAGGTTTCTCTTGCTCACTCAGACTGGGGAGAAGGAGAGGTATGGTAGTCATAACTGGAATGTGGAGAGAGCCTGCAGTGGCAGAGGCCATCGTGATGTTGCACCAGCCTGAGGCGTGCCATGTGTTCTCCCAGGGAAGTTGTCCCTGGATCACAGGACCCTGGCAGTAGTGGGCTGCACAGGCACCTGGGGCGGTGTGAGTAGTGACCTGCGCTTGCACACACGGTTCTTGGTGGTAGCAGTGGCAATGTTAGTGGTCCATACCCACCTCTGGGTTCCAAGATGATAGCCACGGCTCATGCCCGTGAGCTCACTTAGGCAGTGCTCTGCCGTCTGTGGGCACACGGAGCAGGAAGCTCCTTTCCTTGTGCACCCCAAAACAATGGTCTCTTGCCTCTCCAGCAGGTCCAGACTTTTTCCTGGACTCCCTCCTGGCTAGTTGTGGTGCATTGGTGCACTAGCCCCTTTTAGGCTGTCTTCACGCAGCCAACCCCAGTCCTCTCCCTGGGGTCTGACCTCTGAAGCCCAAGCCTCAGCTCCCAGCCTCCACCTGCCCCAGTGGGTGAGCACACAAGCATCTCAAGCTGGTGAGTGCTGGTTGGCACTGATCCTCTGTGCGTGAATCTCTCTGCATTGCCTTCTGCACCCGTGTTGCTGTGCTCTCCTCTGTGGCTCTGAACCTTCCTTCCCCCCACCGCCGTCCCCACCAGTGAAGGGGCTTCCTAGTGTGTGAAAACTTTTCCTCCTTCACAGCTCCCTCCCACTGGTGCAGGTCCCACCCCTGTTCTTTTGTCTCTCTTTTTTCTTTTTTCTTTTGCCCTACCCAGGTACCTGGAGATTTTCTTGCCTTTGGTGAAGTCTGAGGTCTTCTGCCAGCATTCAGTTAGATGTTCTGTTGGAGTTGTTCCACATGTAGATGTATTTTTGATGTATTTGTGGGAAGGAAGATGATCTCCACGTCTTACTCCTCTGCCATCTTGAAGGTCTCTCCCTGAGTACTTTCATTTAGCTCAACATGTTCCCTGTAGGAAATGGTATCAAGTTGAATCACTAGGAATAAGTAATAAGCCATTCCTCCTCACTGCAATAGGATTGCACTGAAACTGAAATAGCCTTTTGTTATAGCCTTCTTAGCGTCCCTTAATACTAGATGCAGTGTCAGGTGGAAGAGATTCCAAGACTATCCTCATGCATTTGTCAAGCTTTCTGTTGGCCACTTTTTCTTTAATGAAAGAATTATGTATATGAAACATTTCTTCTTTTGAGAGTTTGTGTTTGTGAATTTTTGAGTTCGTATTTATGGCTGTATTATTTTTCTGTTGAATTTCTTCTTCTTGGATTTAATCCATGAAAATATAAGCAGGAGACATTCATAAATATTACTAAAGTCACGAAATTCATTTTCACAAATAAACTTCTCTATTTTACTGAGGACCTCATTCTTCTCTGACGTAAATTACCCCTTGTGATAATCTCCTGGTTCACCAAGCAAGTAAATATAGCTCGTTTTTCTCCTCAGATGTATCTGACCCTTCTAATCCCTTATATTATCTCTTTTTAAGCATGGCCAGAAGGAGGAAAATATTTTTTATTCCAAGGAAATATTTTTATCTTGTATTTGAAATGCTCTTACTGGTGAATGTGTCGTGTTTATGGGTGTATACAATTTCTGAAATGACATATGACTTCTAGATCAGGAACCTGAAAACTTTCCCTTTATGGGTAAATATTTTATACTTGTGGGACATAGCATCTCTCTTGCAACTACTCAGTTCTGCCCTTCTAGTGTGACAAAAGCCATAAACAAGGCATAAACAAATGGACATGGCTGTATTCCAATAAGACTACTGCCAGCCTGTGCACTGTAGTTTGCCAACCTATGTTCTAGATTACTGGGAAAATTAGTATTTTCTATTTTTGCTTGATTTTTCATGATTACTAACTTTTGCCAACAGATGTGTCACATTTCAAAAATTTAAAATATTTTTTCTAATATTCAGTAAAGAAAATATAAATATATACCTGCATTTATATTTACACTAAACATATTCATTAGTTGTTGCTCTATGAATACATCTCCTATAATTATTAGGCTAAATTATATCAAACTGTGTATACTATTGTTTTGGTCCCCTATGTCATATTTATAGTTAATTTCAGGATTTATAAACACTTTAAGGTAGCAAAGACTTGAAATGTTTATTTTATTAATCGTTTTGTAGGGATCCACATTTGATTTCACAGAAATATTACCTTTGTTTCCCCCGATCCTATAAGTTTATTCATGTGAAAACCAATTTACTTCTTTGATTTATGTTATGTACTATCTTAGTGTGTTTGGGCTGCTATCACAAAATACCACAGACTGGGTAACTTATGAACAACAAAAATTTATTTCTCACAGCTCTGGAGGCTGGGAAGTCTAAGAGAAAGGCACCACTGCCTTCCTCACTTTCAGTGAGGGCCCTCTTTTGATTTATAGAAGATGACTTCTTGCTGTGTTCTCTTATTGAAGCTAGAGTTTTCTCAGGAACTTCTTTTATAAGACACTGATGCCATTCATGAGGGCTCCACCTTTATGACTTAAGCATCTTCCAAAGGCTCCACCCACCAGCATGACCACCTTGGGCATTAGGATTTGAACACAGGAATTTTGTAGGGACACAAACATTCAGACAATAACATGTACCTTCTTGAAATACAGTAATACGATGAAACCACCAATGCCTGTGCAATGTGCTTTACCTAGTTTGGTCAAAGGCAGAGGCTAAAAGAAATGAAGGAAGGAAGAAAAATCAACTGTATTGTCATATAGCATTAGAATGACATCTTTGACTAAAGTTTCCAAAGCATTAACTTTTTAATCAGATAAATAAATTTCCTTGACAGAACATTAAAGACAACTGGTTGACAGAAATAGGCACACAAAAAACTGCACTGTATCTTCAGTAAATTAATATCAGTCTATGAAGGTTGAAAATAATTCAGTGTGTTGTTGGTCTTTTATGTATGGTCACACATTTTAAGATATGATATTTGTTTCTGTTTAAGGTTACTATGCAGTTAGATAATCTTTTTAATATCCTAGAAGCAGAAATAACACTATTTGTACATGGATCCATCCATATCTATCTGTCTAATAAATACTGATCAAATTCAGAAAAGCATATTTATAACAACCTTTATTGGTTTAATATATTTTAATAAAAATAAATTTCAGTTTATTCTCTAATTTGATGTGACTCACAACCTTTTAATAGATGCAGATAAGTACATTTATCTCCTCTTTATTAATAAGGATATTGAGATCACAGTGATTATTCATCTTGTGCATGTTTATACAATATGTAAATTGAATGGTTGGTGTTAGAGACCATGTATTATGATTTCTGGTCTACACTCCCTGTCTGTGGTAATCTGCTTTCCTTTATACAGTCATTTGTAACGATCAAGTTATGACTCAAATACTAGGATATGTAAGATGTTGCTCAAATTATTTTTCTTTGCCATGCTACAAGAGATTTATTTTAAAATCACTTTTAATCTCTTTTATTTTCTTATGAAATAGGTACTATTTACTCAATTTTTTTTTTCTGATAAAGTTGAAGGAACAAATAGGTTAGGTGAGTTCCTTAGATGTTATACTCTGGTTGTCAGTATTGGAACTAGAGTTAAATTCATATATCTTCATTGCTAGGCCATTAGTTATTCAACTAACTATAGCCATTTGCTAATGCCAATATCAAAAATTACAATGACTACACAAATATTGTAAGGCAGATTGGTTTTTTCTAGGGTAGAAAAAGAAAGATTGAGCCATTTATATATGTTGGATATTAATCCCTTACTGATCACATCATTTGCAAATATTCTCTCCCATTCAATAGGTTGTCTTTTTGTTTTGTTGATGGTTCCTTTGCTGTGCAAAAGCTTTTATGTCTAATTAGGTCCCATTTGTTTATGTTTGCTTTTTATTTCCTTACGGAGATGGATCCAAAAAAATACTGCTGCGATTTATGTCAAAGAGTGTTCTGCCTGTGTTTTCCTCTAGGAGTTTTATAATATCTAGTCTTACATTTAGGTCTTTAAGCCATTTTGACTTTATTTTTGTATACGGTGTTAGAGAATGTTCTTAATTCATTCTTTTATATGTAGCTGTCCAGTTCTCCCTGCACCTCTTATTGAAGAGACTGTCTTTTCTCCATTGTATATTCTTGCCTCCTTCGTTGTAGATTAATTGACCATAAATGCATGGGTTTATTTCTGGGCCTTCTGTCCAGAAATTTCTTTCTATAGATCAGTATAGACATATTGATCTATATGTCATTTTGTGCCAGTACCATGCTGTTTTGATTACTGTAGCTTTGTAGTATAGTCTGAAGGCATGGCGTATGAGTCTTCCAGCTCTATTCTTCTTTCTTAGAGTTTTTTTTTGGCTATTTGGGGTCTTTTGTGTTTCCATACAAATTTTAAAATTATTTGTTCAGTACTGTGAAAAAAGCCCTCAGTATTTTTATAGGGATTACATTGAATCTGTAGATTGCCTTGGGTAGTGTGATCATTTTAACAATAGTGATTCTTCCAGTCCAATAACATGATATATCTTTGCATCTGTTTGTGTCATCTTCAATTTCTTTCATCAGCATCTTATAGTTTTCAGAGTACAGGTCTTTTGCCTCCTTAGGTAGGATACCTTAGGAATAAACCTTAGGTATTTTATACTTTTTGATGCAGTGGTAAATTTGACTGTTTCCTTAATTTCTCTTTCTGATATTTTGGTTTTAGTGCACAGAAATGCAACAGATTTCTGTATGTTAATTTTGTATCCTGTAACTTTACTGAATTCATTGATGAGCTCTAGTAGTTTTCTGGTAGTATCTTTAGGATTTTTTTATGTATAGTGTCACATCATGACAGTGACAGTTTTACTTTTTACTTTCCAATTTGGATTCCTTTTATTTAGCTTAATTGATATTCCTTTTATTTTTAAAATTGATATATATATATATATATATAGAGAGAGAGAGAGAGAGAGAGAGAGAGAGAGAGAGGGAGGGAGGGAGAGAGGGAGGGAGTGTGCGTTCATTCTATCCAAAAGCAGCAGCAGAATACACATTCTTTTCAAGTACACATGGAACACTCCCCAGGATAGATCATCTGCTCGGCCACAAGACAAGTCTTGGTAAATTTAAGAAAATTGAAATCATACCAAGCATCTTTTCTGACCACAACACTATGAGACTAGAAATCAATTACAAGAAAAAAAACTTCAGAAAACACAAGCACGTGGAGACCTAACAATATTCTACTAAACAACTAATGGATAACTGAAGAAATCAAAGAGGAAATCAAAAAATACCTAGAGACATATGAAAATGAAAACACAATGATTCAAAACCTATTGGATGCAGCAAAAGCAGTTCTAAGAGGGAAGTTTATAGTGATATCAATAGAAGCTTACCTCAGGAAACAAGAAAAATCTCAAACAACCTAAATTCACACCTAAAGCAACTAGAAAAAGAAGAATAAACAAAACCCAAAGTTAGTAGAAGGAAAGATATCATAATGATCTGAGCAGAAACAAATGAAATAGAGACTGAAAAAACAATAGAAAGGATTAATGAGACTAAAAATCTGGTTCTTTGAAACAATAGACAAAATTCATAAACCTTTAGTTAGGAAGAGGGCCAAAATCAAAAAATCAGAAATGAAAAAAAGTTACAGTCAACACCACAGAAATACAAAGGATCATTAAGAGACTACTATGAGCAACTATACACCAATAAAATGGACAACCTAGAAGAAATAGACAAATTCTTAGAAAGATACAATCTTCCAAGACTGAACCAGGAAATATGAAAAGACCAATTATCAGTACTGAAATTTAACCATTAATTTAAAAACTCCCAACAAACAAAAATCCAGGACCAGATGGCTTCACAGGTGAATTCTACCAAACATTTAGAGAAGAGTTAATACCTATTCTTCTGAACCTATTCCAAACAA
The DNA here is from genome assembly GCF_011762595.2 of Tursiops truncatus. Classification (NCBI taxonomy): domain Eukaryota; kingdom Metazoa; phylum Chordata; class Mammalia; order Artiodactyla; family Delphinidae; genus Tursiops; species Tursiops truncatus. The sequence goes on along the minus strand of NC_047040.1, from coordinate 41,732,904 downwards.
TTGCAGAGGAAGGAACACTTCAGAACTCATTCTACAAGGCCACCATCATCCTGCTACCAAAACTAGACAAAGATTTCACAAAAAAGAAAATTACAGGCCAGTATCACTGATGAACATAGGTGCAAAAATCCTCAATAAAATACTAGCATACCAAATCCATCAATTCATTTAAAGAATCATAGACCATGATCAAGTGAAATTTATGCCAGAATGCAAGGATTTTTCAATATTCACAAAACAATCAATGAGATATACCACATTAACAAAGTGAAGAATAAAACCCATATGAACATGTCAATAGATACAGAAAAAGCTTTTGACAAAATTCAGCATCAATTTATGATAACTCTCCAGAAAGTGGGCATAGAGGAAACATACCTCAACATAATACAGGGCATATATGACAAACCCACAGCTAATGTCATACTCAATGGTGAAAAACTTGAAAGGATTCACTCTAACATCAGAAACAAGACAAGGATGCCCACTCTCACCACTTTTATTCAACATAGTTTTGGAAGCCCTAGCCACAGCAGTCAGAGGAGGAAAAAACATAAAAGGAATCCAGATTGGTAAGGAAGAAGTAAAAAAAATTATCAGGTATATTTTTCAATAGTAAATATTACAGTACTATGCTGTCTGTGGTTGGTTAAATTTACAGTTGTGGAGGAATCATGGATAGGGAGTGCCAACTATAAGTTATGTGTAGATTAATCCTCACATTGTTCAAGGGTCAACTGTATACATAAATATGTTTAAGTATATTATATCTGTATATGTCAATTACTACGTGATTATTTTGAAATTTAATAGGGAGATAAATGGGATGAGTCAGGAATAAAAAGCTGATGTACTTTTTCTCAAATTTTAGATAGTGAAATATAATAAGGCTTTGGAAACGGATGTGATTTAGAATTGCATTACAAAGAAAATATTAAAAATATATAAAACTTTTTATTCCTCAGTCAATGGTGTACCTAGGTGAAATGAACCAAATGTACTTGTTTAGGAATCTACTTGTTGGGAAATGTGTGATTTAAATGTATTTCATTTTTAAGTAGTTTTAATTATACCATGGACTATATGGTAGATACTTGTAAAATATTTTTTTAAATATGTACACAAAACTTAAAAAGTAAAATTACTCCTTCACATTGTCACATCCTACATTTGACAGAATTATAGTGTTATGCACATTCTTCTTTATACAATGGCACTTCATATCTGGTTTTACAGAACTAAAAAAAAAGAAGATAAATTTAGCAGCACAATATTGAACATTATTACAAGTCAGAATTACACAGTTTAATTTTTTTCAACTTCAAAATTGTGCTTCAAACATCTAAACAATTTGAAAACCCCTATGACCATTATATCTTTTCTGTGTAATTCGTGTTAAAAATACTTGTTAATAAATCTGGATCCAAGTGCCTATAATCACAAAGTGCAAATTAAGACTTCTGTTATCATTAATAGAAGTAAACACTCACAAATCAGGAGAAAATGGATCTATATATTCTAAACTTTGAAGTTTATATGAGAAATAAATTAACCATAAAAAAGAATACAGGCAGCTTTCTGAAGAAAAAGTCTTAAAGGTATTCTAAAATACTTAAAAGGCAATATTTCCTCAACAAATTTAAACAGAGACACATAAGTTGAACAAGGCAATTTGAAAATTAGGCAAGGTTTAGATTCCATTAAAATTAACCTTTGCTTAAGTTTCCTGGAAAATGAATTGGACTCCCTGTAAGCCGCTATGCTATAATTAACAGATGAAATGTTCCATTTATTCCCTAGCTACTGTAAACCTAGATATTCATAGCACTCTTTCCAAAATGGCTACCACCAACATTACTTTCCCAGAGAAGGAGAAAGGAATTCTTTTGAAGAACATAGGAGTAATATAAAAGAAAGTAGATTAAAAACGCAGACAAATGTGTATGTTTGAGGTTTTAAATTTTTATTCAGGAGGGATTTGCACTTTTTCTTATCATGCAGTCCTTTTAAACTTTTAATTTAGAGATAACTGTATATAGGAATGTGTAAAATTCAGATAATGTGTTTCATAAAATAATTAGAAAAGAAAGATCATTTAGAAGGATAAGATCTTAATATATGAACGCTAACTTCTTCTGGGGTGACAGTGTAAAAATAGAAATCTTGTAACCATAAACCATGAAACATTCTCAAGATCTGATTACAGAATATGAGACCATGTCCTGAAAGGCTGATAATAGCAAGTATCTAGATAAATGTTATATCTATCTAGGTTATCATGGATAACCTATACTCATAAGACTATAAAAAGTGAGGAAAATATTTTAAGACCTTATTACAATTTAAATTTATTCCATATATAATTTTAATTTGATCTAAAAAGTTAAGGCATACTTTAATTTCAAATCAGATATATTTGGGGCTTGCTAGATCAAGTTTAACCACTTAGTTCAAAAATTACCTTTCATTAGGCTTTGCTTTTATCTTTGCAGTTTAAAAAAAAATGACTTCATATTTTAAAACACTTTTAGCCAAATCGAGAGGAAGGTACAGAGATTTAACATATATCCCTTGCCTCCACACATGTATAGCCATCTTCATGATCAACATCCTCCAATAAAGTGGTACATTTGTTACCATTGGTGAACTTGCATTGACACATCATACCCACTGAAAGTCCATAGTATGTGTTATACCTTTCATGGGTTTGGACAAGTGTATAGTGACATATATACAAGTATAGTATCATACAGAATATTTTTACTGCCCTAAAAATTCTAATTCTATGTGTTCCACCTATTCATTGCTCCCCTCACCCCCAACTTGTGGCAACCACTAATCTCTTTGCTGAATTCATAGTTTTACCTTTTCCAGATGTCATATAGTTGGTATCATACAGTATGTTGCCTTTTCACATTTGCTTTTTTCACTTACTAATATGAAGTTAAGATTTCTCTGTGTCTTATCATGGCTTGGTTTTTGTTTTGTTTTGTTGTTGTTCATTTCTTTTTAGCGCTGAATAACATTAAATTGTCTGGATGTACCACAGTTTATTTATCCATCCACCTATTGAAGGACATGTTCATTGCTTCCCAGTTTTAGCAATTGTAAATAAAGCTGCTAAGAACAACTGTGTGCAGATTTTAGTGTGGATATAAGTTTTCAACAACTTTGGGTAAATACCAAGGAGAGTAATTACTGGATCGTATGGTAAGAGTAGTTTTGTAAGAAACCACCAAACTTTTTCTAAGTGGCTGTATCACGTTGCATTTCCACTAGCAATGAATGAGAGTTTCTGTTGCTTCACCTCCTTGTCAGCATTTCTTATTGTCAGTGTTCTGAATTTAGGCCATTCTAATAGGTGTGTAGTGTAATCTCATTGTTATTTTAATTTGCATTTTCCTAGTGACATATGATGTTCAGCATCTTTTCATAATGTTTATTTGCCATTTGTATATATTCTTTGTTGAGGCCTCTGTTAAGGACTTTGACCCATTTTTAATTGAATTTTAAGAATTCTTTGTGTATTTTGGATAATGGTCTTTTATCAGATGTGTCTTTGCACTATTTTCTCCCAGTAAATGGCTTGTCTTTTCATTCTCTTGTTACTGGCTTTTGCAAAGAAGAAATTTTCAATTTCAATGAAATCCAGCTTATCAATTCTTTCTTTGCTGTATTGTATCTTTGATGTTGTATCTAAAAAGGCATCACTATATCCAAGGTCATCTGGGTTTTCTCATGTTATATTCTAGGAGTTTTATAGCTTTACATTTTATATTTAGGTCTGTGATGCATTTTGAGTTAATTTTTGTGAAGTGTGTAAGGTTTGTGTCTAGATTCTTTTTTTTAAATTTGCGTGTGGATGTCCAGTTGTCCCAGCATCATTTACTGAAGAGTATCTTTGCTCAATTGTATTGCCTTTGCACCTTTGTCAAAGATCAGAAAACTGTATTTATAAGGGTCTATTACTGAGCTCTGAATTTTACTCCATAGATCTATTTGTCTATTCTTTTGCCAGTGCCTCCTTTCTTGATTATTGTAACTTTATAGTAAAACTTAGAGTTAGGTAGTGTCTGTCCCCCAACTTTGTTGTTCTCCTTCAATATTGTGTTGGCTACTCCAGGTCTGTTGCCTCTCCGTATAAATTTTATTATATTTTAAGAAATTTTAAAAAACCTTTTTTTAATTTTAAGATGTTTTTTGATGTGGGCCATTTTTTTTTTTTTTTTTTTTTTTTTTTTTTTTTGCGGTATGCGGGCCTCTCACTGTTGTGGCCTCTCCCATCGCAGAGCACAGGCTCCGGATGCGTAGGTTCAGCGGCCATGGCTCACGGGCCCAGCTCCTCCACGGCATGTGGGATCTTCCCAGACCGGGGCACGAACCCGTGTCCCCTGCATCGGCAGGTGGATGCTCAACCACTGCGCCACCAGGGAAGCCCAATGTGGGCCATTTTTAAAGTCTTTATTGTATTTGTTACAATATTGCTTCTGTTTTATGTTTTGGTTTTTTGGCCATGAGGCATGTGGGATCTTAGCTCCCTGACCAGGGATTGAACCTGCACCCCCTGCCCTGAAAGGTGAAGTCTTAACCACTGGACTGCCAGGGAAGACCCTCCATATAAACTTTCGAATCAGTTTGTTAATATTTAAAAAATATAATTGCTGAGATTTTAATTGGGATTGCATTGAATCTGTAGATCAACTTGGAAAGAACTGACATCTTGACAATATTTTTTCCCATCCATGAACGTGGAATATCTTTCCATTTTTGTTTTTCTTTGATTTCATTCATCGGAAGTTTTCAGTTTTTCACATGTATGTTCTTTATATATTTATTAGATTTACATCTAAGTGTTTTACTTTATTGAGTGCTAATGTAAATAGTATTGTTCTTTCAGTTCCAAATTCCATTTATTCCTTGTTTGTATATAGGAAAGCAATTGACTGTTATATTAAACCTTGTATCCTGTAATCTTGATATAACTACTTATTAATTTCAGGAGTTTTTTGTTATTGTTCATTCTTTTAGATTTTCTACATAGATGTTCAATTCATCTGCAAAGAAGGACAGATTTATGTTTTCCATCCCAATCTGTATACTTTTATTTTTCTTGACTTGTGCGTTAGCTAGAATTTCCAGTTAAATAGGTGCAGTGAGAGGGGGCATCCTTACCTTGTACCTAATATTAGTGAGAAAGCTTTGAGTTTCACAGCATTACATATGATGTTTGCTATAGGACTTTTTTGTAGGTAGTTTATCAGCTTGAGAAAGTTTCTTCTATTCTTAGTTTACTGAGAGGTTTTTTTTTTTTTTAATCATGAATGGGTGCTGGATTTTGACAGTTGCTTTTTCTGCATCTGTTGATACGACCATGTGATTTTTCTGTTTTAGTCTGTGGTTGTGATAGATTACATTAATTGATTTTTGGAATATAAATCCACTTGATCATGGTGTATAATTTTTAAATACTTTTCAGTATTTGATTTGCTAATATTTTGTTGAAGATTTTTTCTTTGTTCATGAGAGGTATTTGTAGTTTTCTTTTCTTGTAATGTCTTTGTATGGTTTTGGTATTAGGGGTAATGCTGGGCTCATAGAATGAGTTCGGAAGTATTCCTTCTGATTCTTATCCTTTGCAAGAGATTGTAAAGAATTGGTATAATCTTTTTCTTAAATGTTCAGTAAATTTCATCAGTGAACTCATTGGGGCTTGGTGCTCTATTTTGAAGGTTATTAGTTATTGATTCAATTTCTTTAATATATTTAAGCGTATTCAGATCATCTATTTCTTCTGGTGTGAATTTAGGCACATTGCGTCTTTCAAGGAATTGGTCCATTTTATGAAGGTTATCAAGGTATAGGGTTGTTCATAGGTATTCTTTCATTATCCTTTAATGTCCATGGGAGCTGTAGTTATGTGCTCCCTTTATTTCTGATATTAGTAATTTGTGTCCTGCCTCTTTTTAGATCCCTCACTAGAGCCTTATCAATTTTATTGATCTTTTCAAACAGTCAGCTCCTGGCTTTGTTGATTTGCCTCTTATGTTTTACTACTTTCAATTTTATTGATTTATGCTTTAATTTTTATTATTTCTCTTTTTCTGCTTCCTCTGGGTTTAATTTAACCTTATTTTTCTACCTTCCTGTATGTAAACTTAGATTATTAATTTTAGGTTTTCTTTTCTAATATATGCATTCAAGTCTATAACTTTTCTTCTAGGCACTGCTTTTGCCACATCTGCAAATTTTGATAAGTTGTGTTTTAATTTTAATTTAGTCCAAAATATCTTTAAATTTCTCTTCAGATGTCTTCTTTCACCCATGTATTATTTAATACTGTTGTTTTAAAAATCTCCAAGTAATAGGGGGTTTTCTGTTATTGATTTCCATTTTAATTCCGTTGTTGTCTGAGAGCAGACACTATGATTTCCATGTTTTTAAATTTGTAAAATAGTCGTTTGTAGCCCAGAGTGTGGTCTATTTTGGTGAATGTTACCTGTGAGCTTGAGAATGTGTATTCTGTTGTTGGATGAAGTACTGTATAGATATCAATTATATCCAGTTGATTGATGGTGTTACTGAGTTCAACTATGTTGAGTTCAACTATGTCCTTACTGATTATCTGCTTGCTAGATCTGTCCATTTCTGAGAGAGAAGTGTTGAAGTTTCCAATAATAGGAATAACCTAATTTTCTTTGCAGTTCTATCAGTTTTTGCCTCAGATAATTTGATGCTTTGTTGCTAAGCACATACATTTTAAGAATTGTTATTTTTCTTGGAGAATCCACCCCTTTATCATTAAGTAATGATTTTTTTTATCCCTAATACCTTTGCTTGCTTTCAAGTCCACTCTGACTGAAATTATTATGGCTACTCCTTTCATTTGATTAGTGTTAGCATAGAGTATTTTTCTTTATCCGTTTATTTTTGATCTGTGTGTTTCTCTATATTTAAAATAGGTTTCTTATAGACAAATATAGTTGGGTTGTTTTTTTCATCTACTTTGACAATCGCTGTCTTTTAATTGGTACATTTAGACCATTAAAGTTCAAAGTAATTATTGATATAGTTGCGTTAATATATACCCTATTTGTTACTATTTTATATTGTTTTTGTTCCTATTTTTGTCTTCCATTTTTTTTCTGACTCTGGTTTTAATTGAGCATTTCATATGATTCCATTTTTCTCTCCTTTCTTAGCATTCCTTTTCAATTTTTTTTAGTGGTTGCCTTAGAGTTTGCACTGTACATTTACAAGTAATCCAAGTCCACTTTCAAATAATACTGTACTGCTCATGGGTAGTATGAGTACCTTGTAATAACAAAATAATCCTAATCTCATGTCCCTTGGATCATTGCCATCATTCATTTGCTTAAGTATAAGCATACATAAGTATATACATATACATATATAAGATATTTATGTAAGCTTATGTGATTGAAGACATTGTTGCTATTATTATTTTGAAGAAACAGTGAACTGTAAGATCAATTCATAATAAGCAAAATAGTTTTTATTTTACTTTCACTTATTCCTTCTTTGATACTCTTCTTACGTAGATCCTAGTTTCTGACTTATTTTCCTTCTCTCTAAAGAACTTCTTTTAACATTTCTGGCAAGGTAGATCTACTGTCAGTACGTTCCCTCAATTTTTGTTTGTTATAGAAAGTCTTTATTTCTCCTTCACTTTTGAGAGGGAATTTCACAGAGTACAGACATAGGTTCTTTGTTGTTTTTTCTCTCAACACTTGAATTATTTTATTCTACTACTTTCTTTCTTGCATGATTTCTAAGGAGCTGTCAGATACAATTCTTATCATTGTTCCTCTACGTGCAAGATATTTTTTTCCTCTGGCTTCTTTCAGGAATTTTTGCTTGTCTTTAATTTTCTGTAGTTTGAAAATGGTATGCCTATGCATAGTTATTTTAGCATTTATACTGCTTGGTGTTCTCTGAGGTACCCAGATCTGTGGTTTGCTGTCTGACATTAATTTGGAGAAATTCTCAGTTATTATTCTTTCAAATATCTCTTCTATTCCTGTCTCTCTTACTTCTGGTATTCCTGTTACATGTATGTTACATTTTTTGTAGTTGTCCCACAGACTTTGGATATTCTGTTCTGTTTTTCTCAGTCTTTGTTTTCTTTGCTTTTCTGTTTTAGTGGTTTCTATTAAGATATCTTAAAGTTCAGAGATTCTTTCCTCAGTTGTGCCCAATATACTAATTAGCTCATCAAAGGCATTCTTCATTTCTGTTACTGTGTTTTTGACCTCTAGCATTTCATTTTGGTTCTTTTTTGGATTTTCATATCCCTACTTACATTGTTCATCTGTTGTTGCATGCTGTCTACTTTATCCATTAGAGCCCTGAACATATTAATCGTAGTTGTTTTAAATTCCCAGTCCAGTAATTCCTGTTCCCCTGCCATGTCTGGTTCTAATGTTCTGTTTTTTCAAATTGTGTTTTTTGCCTTTTGGTGTGTCTTGTAATTCTTTTCTTAATGGTGGGACATGATGTACTAGGTAAAAGGAACTATTATAAATATGCCTTTAGTAATTTGGTGGTGAAGTATGGGGAAGGGGAAGCATTCTATAGTCTTTAGGTTAGATCTCAGTATTTTATGGAGCCTATGCCCCTGGGCTGTGAAATTCACAAGTGTTTTTCAGGTTTTTTCTCCCTGCTTAGGTGGGATATATGGCTAGAGTGATTTGGAGTTGGGTATTTCCCCTCCCCCAGGTCAGTTAGCCTCTGATAATACCCCAGCAGGTTAGGCTGCAGTTAACTAGTTTCTCCTGATGGCAGGACTTATTAAGAAGAACAGTATTGTTATGTACAGTCGGCTCTCTATATCTGCAGATTTCATATTTTTGGTTGGTTGAATCCCCTGTTGCAGAATCCATGTATACAGAAGGCTGACTGTACGGAGTCATTTTATATAAGGGACTTGGGCATCTGTGGATTTTGGTATCTGTGAGAGATCCTGGAAACATTGCCCCACAGATACTGAGGGACAACTGTATCTCAAAATGGTTCCTTTCTCCCTCCCCCGCCAGAAATACAAGAGAATTTTTCTCTGATATATACTGTGAGAACCTCGTGGAGATCCTAGAGGTAAATCTCACAAAACTGTGGGGCGGCCCCCCTGTGACTGGATTCACCTTGGAGTTTTTAAATTTCAGAGTCGTTCACACTGAGCCTCCAGCAAATCATCAATTACAGTTTACATTTTCCGCTTCTGGTACTGGTTCCCATGGAGGTAAGTGTGAGCTCTCTGTATGCACCTGTAGGTCTCTCCAATCTTGGAGGCAGAGGTTTGCCAAGACTCCTCACTCCTCTTATGAATCCTAGAAAAGTTAATTGTTCAGTCTGTTTAGCTTTTTGCTTGTTGCTAGGATGGAGTGGCAACTTCCAAGCTCCTTAAATGTAGAACTGGAAACCTAAAGTTTGTCATTGCAATTTCAAATTGAAAATCTCAGGCAAAATTTTGAGGGATTCAAGATAATGTGTTGTTTCATTATATAAAGTCAAACTTGGAGGATTTAATTAAAACTTTTAAAAGAAGTTCTAGGACCTTGTTACCATGGAAATATTTATTTTTAAATCAAAATGATTAGGATTCAAACTTCAATTTAGAATAATTTTAAACAACCTTTGTTGATCTCTAGTTCCTATTTCCTAACATATTTTATTTGGAATCCTCGCTGAAATTTAAAAAAATACATACACACACATGTATATAAGGAAGGAGTAGCAATTTCTATTGGTTTATTTTTCCACATTACTTTTTTAGTTTAAATGTTTTCATTATTGAATAGAGTGGCCATCTAGCTTACAGTATTCTCTTTTCTTAAGTGAATTTTAAAAGGACGTTATATTTCAATGTTTCAGGTCTATTTAAATTGATGAAAAGAAACATAACCAAAATCCTTTTACTCAGCATCCAGCTCTTCTTCCTTTGGTAAATTTTATTTCATATATATTTTTCTACATTTACATATGGATTCCCAAACTATTTATAGTTTCATATTTTAAAATTTGAAATAAGTACTTTCATATTGTTTGTATTCTACTACAAAAATAATTTTGGCTTAAACTTATGTTTGAGATTTTCCATAATTGTTTACATATCCACATATTTATCTGCAGATGTTTCATCTTTATTTTTGTGTAGTTTTTATTGTTTGAGTGTACCCCCTCACGTTTATCATTCCTTCCCTGTGTAGGATATTTAGATTGTTTCCATTTTTGGACAGTATAGAATATAATGTAAATATTCTTGTGCAGTTCTACAGGCATGTGTAGGAGAATTTTCTTCTGAAAGAAATCATAGAAATTTCATAGTATTACTTCCCTCTGAACTGGGAAAAGAGTTCCTGAAGAGGTATATCTGCAGTAATGCTTTGTGTTTTCAGAATTTTTATCTTTGCCTATCTGGAGGTGAAAAATGGTGTATTTTTGTTGCTTTAATTTGCATATTCATGATTAGGAAGGATGTTGAGTGTCCTTACATATATGTACATTGACCATTTTGGTTTCCTCATCTGTAAATTGCTTGGTCACACTTTACCAAATTTTATTTTGGTTATTGTGCCAGATTGTCTATTTCTCTCTCTTACTTTGCTCTCCATTTACAGGGACTGTGAAAATAATTCATTCTTGAAAATGTATTAAGTAGGTTTCTGGGTTACATTTTGCCAAAGAGTTGTGACAGAAAGTTACCAAATTTTCTGTATCAAATCCGTTATACTTGAAATACATAGTGTAATTTTTTCTTGACTAAATCATGATTGATAGAGTTTATAGAGTTTTTATATTCTAATTACTTATCCTTATTGGGCTTATGTGTTGCAGATATCATTTTCATTGTGTAGTTAACCTGTTTATTTTGTTTTGATGTTTTATACTTAACCAACGGTTTCGTTGTTACTCTATTAAAAGGTACCAATATTTTACATATTAATTTTTATGTAGCAAATTTTTATCTTTAAATTTATAAATTTATCCTTAAATTTATAAGACTATTCTCCTAAGTTTTCTTTGAAGTATTTTAGTTTTTGATGTCATATTCAGAGCAGGTTTTATATATTTTTATTTATTTATTTTATGGATAACTCAAAACCTTAACTTTATTATTTGTCCAGTGGCTCTTAATCTCAAATTTAGTTATTGAGTCTCATTGTCCATGAACATGGTATATCTATTTCTTAAAATATGTTTTATGTCTATTAAAAAAATTTTATATTTTTTCCAAAAATTCAGTATTTTTATTAGCTGTATTCTTAGGTATCTTTTAGTTGTGTTGCTATTACATATGATACATTTTTGGATTAGAAGGTCTTTTAATGTTATATAAAACATAATTGCATTGGTTATATGTGTATTATATTCTGCAAAGTTACTTATCTGGTTTACACAATTTCTTTACAGATTTTCATGGTTCTTTATCATATTGTCTGTGAAAAATGAGAGTTTATTTCCAAACTTAATACATATATATATATACATATATATATATATATATATATATATGTATATATATATACTCTTCTTATTCCGCTAGTTCTGCACAGAAATAATGAGTAGTGGTCATTTTGTATTAGTGAGTATAAGGAGCCTTCTGTTCTTTACAGTTTAAGGGAAATGCATCTTGTATTTCAAAATTTATTAGTTTTCTGTGGGTTTTTTGATAGATAAACTTTATCAGGACATAATTTCCCTTCTGATCATAATTTCCTTTTAGAAAAAGAATTCAATTGTAAAACTCAAATATTGCCTATAAGTAAATTTCAATGAAATTGAAGTATAATTTAAATCTCACTTGTGAAGAACAAATAAGCTTTAAGTGGATATATGTATGTGTATGGCTAATTCATTTTGCTGTAGAGTAGAAACTAACAACATTGTAAAGCAACTATACTCCAATAAAAATTCATTAAAAAATTAAAACGAATTCAAACACAAAACAAAAAACAAATCATCAGTATGTATCTCAGATATAAATATAGGTAACTCACATATAAATATACAGCAGTCAATAAAATCCATCAATATATTAATTGAATTGTGTTTCCCCAAAATCATTCCAGAAATACTAGAAGGGTAGTTTCTTTACACAGAATTGAAAATCCTACAGATGATTTCTTATAGACATGAATACTGGTTCTTTCCCTTAGTACTGTGTGTCCTTCAGCAAACTATTTAAACTCACTAATCCTTTCCTCAGTGTTAATTTAATTTATGTTTTCAGTAATTATAATAGTAACTGAACAACAAATAATACCTACCCCAGACTTCATGTATTTACTGTTTGTGAAATCATATAAGTTTTTATAAAGAGGTTAGCATATATTTATACAAAATAAAACATTCATCATTTTTAACAATTTTTAGCTGTTGGATCGATAGTATAATTTTGTATTTTACCAAAAAATAAATAAGTAAATAAAGACCAGTAAATATTGACGCAAATAGGATGTATAACTATTATCAATTTCTGGTTATATACTTTTTTTTTTTTTTGTGGTATGCGGGCCTCTCACTGTTGTGGCCTCTCCCGTTGTGGAGCACAGGCTCCGAATGTGCAGGCTCAGCGGCCATGGCTCACGGGCCCAGCCGCTCCGCGGCATGTGGGATCTTCCCGGACCAGGGCACGAACCCGTGCCCCCTGCATTGGCAGGTGGACTCTCAACGACTGCGCCACCAGGGAAGCCCTGGTTATATACTTTTAAAGATGTTTTTAATTGTAGGCATTAAGCAACATTTTCGGCTACATTAAGATTGTGAAACTATGCCCCCCTCCCAAAAAAGCAGATCAATGGAATAAAATGAACATAATTTAAGAATGGGCCCCCAGCTTAGTTAAATCTTATGGATATTTCTATAAATAGTGTTCAGTATGGTGGCTGGCCACTAAGAGTCAAATATGTATGAATAGTTATCTCTTATTGGCAAGTCCTTAGTTGATTTTGTTTTCTTTAATTACCTGACTCTTATAAATGTTAGTCAAAGTATGTAGTATTTTATACAACAAAAATAACGTATTTTCATAACAGGTAGTGAAAAATAAATTATCTCTTTGTCTTCAAAGTTTTGAGTAGATCCTACAGCTGAAAACATGAGGTATTGAGTATCTTATTTCCTAAGGTGAGTCATTAACAACTAGGACTTTTCCCTCCATGATAATTAAGAGGCCACAGAGTCAACTTTAGTACAATCAACCAAAATTTTCACCTCATTGTAGATGAGGAGAGTATTGATAAAAAATAGGAAAAGAGGGAAGACTATGGAGAGAGTAAAAATACTAGAGGTTACCCAGGGTTAGGGAGGAGGCAGGGATGAATAGAGATGAAATGATGAATAGGGATGAAGGTGGAACATAGAGAATTTTTGCTGCAGTGAAGCTCTTCTATGTGATAATACAGTGGTGGATATATGTCATTATACATTTATCAAGACTTGCAGAATGTACAACACCAAGGGTGACCTCTAATGTAAACAATGGACTTCGGATGATAATAGAGTATCAATATAGGTTCACCAGTTGTAACAATGTACTACTGTGGTGTGCAATGTCCACAGCGGGGGTGATTGTACATGTGTAGGGACAGAGGGTATAAGCAAACTCTGTATACTTCCCACTCAATTTTGCTTGAACCTAAAACTGCTCTAAAAATAAAGTTTATTAACTAAAAACAAGAAAGAGACATTTTTTGATTGCTTGGTTTTATGGTAGTAATGTATCTAATTAGATGGTTTCCCAATATTCCTGATCAGAGTGGGAGGATGGCAGGTAAGGTGTTGATTTGTATCCATTACAAATAGAGGGAAGCAGAGTGCTAAGGAGAATCACTTGTAGATATTGAAAGTGTCTTCAAGAAGGGAAAGATGACTTATGGTAACCTGCTAGTTGATTCCTGGTGCTGTAAAAAGGACAAACATGGTACGAAAAGTTGGGTTTGATAGTTATTTTCCATCCTCCTATTTTAATTCCCTGATTATTTCTTTTACTATATGTTTTTAATTTATTTTCTTAATGGTTTACCTTGGGTTTCTTAAACAACCAATTCTAATTAAAACAACAATTAATGCTAACTTCAGAAGTTTATTAAAAACTTTTCTCTAATAAACTTCATTCCCTACCCTTTACTTTGGTCTATTTTTTGTGCTATTATTTTAATACAAATTATATCTTTCTACATAATAAGTTCATCAACATAGTTTATATTTTTTTCTATTCTCAGTTGTCATTTAAATCAGATAGAAGAACAAATGAGAAAATACATGTATATTTTTATATTTACCTATGTAGTTACCTATACTAGTGTTTTTATTCTTCAGAAAACTTGAGGTGCTATCTAGTGTCCTTTCATTTTATCTCAAAGAACTTCTTTTTAATTTTTTGTGTGGTTGATCTGCTAGTGACAGATCATCTCCATTTTTGTTTATCTGGGAATGTCTTAAATTCTCCTTCATGTTTGAAGGATATTTTTTCTGGATATAGAATTCATGGTTGATAGTATTTTTCTTTCAGAACTTTGAGTGTATCATCACACTGCTTTCTGGCCTCCGTGATTTCTGATGAGAAGTCAGCTATTAATCTTATTGAGAAGCCTTTGTACTACGATAATAGTTTTTCTCTTGCTACCTTTGAAATTTTCTTCTTGTTGTTGTCTTTCAGTGGTTTGATTATGAAGGGTCTTAATAGTGATCTCTTTGAATTTATTCTATCTGGAATTCATTGACCTTCTTAGATGTGTAGATTAATTTTTACGGTACGCGGGCCTCTCACTGTTGTGGCCTCTCCCATTGCGGAGCACAGGCTCCAGACGCGCAGGCTCAGCGGCCATGGATCACGGGCCCAGCCGCTCTGTGGCATGTGGGATCTTCCCGGACCGGGGCACGAACCCATGTCTCCTGCATCGGCAGGCGGACTCTAAACCACTGTGCCACCAGGGAAGCCCTTAGATTAATTTTTAAAAGTGAAATTTGGAATATTGATATTTTCATCCGTCATTTTTTAAATTGATATACAGTTGACCTACAATATGCTAGTTTCAGGTGTATTATATACTGATTAGACATTGACATGCATTATGAAATTATCCCAGTGATAAGTCTACTAATCTGTTCTGATACAAAGTTATTACAGTATTATTGACCATATTCCTTATGGTGTATATTAACATCCCTGTGGCTTATTTGTTTTATTACTAGAGATTTGCACCTCTTAATCCCCTTCACCTATTTTCCACTCTTTAGTCCCCACTCCTCTGGCAACCACCTGTTTGTTCTCTGTATCTATGAGTCTATTTTTATTTTGTTTTGTTTGTTTTGTTTTTTAGATTCCACATACAAGTGAGATCATGCAGTATTTGCCTTACACTGTCTGCCTTATTTCATTTAGCATAATACCCTGTACATCCATCAATGTGTCACAAATAGCAAAATTTCATATTTTATGACTAATATTTCATTGTACATAAATACATATTTTTTATTCATCTATTAATGGACACTTAGGTTGCATCCATATCTAGGGTATTGTAAATAATGTTGCAGTGAACATAGGGGTGCATATATCTTTTCTAATTAGTATTTTTGTTTTCTTCAGGTAAATACCCAGAAGTGAAATTGCTGGACTATATGACAGTTCTATTTTAAATTTTTTGAGGAACCTCAGTATTGTTTTCCATAGTGGATCCACCAATTTACAATCCCACCAACAATGCACAAGTGTTTCCTTTTCTCCATATCCTCCCCAACATGTTTTGTTTGTTGTCTTTTTGATAATAGGCATTCTGACAGGTGTAAGCTGGTATATTTTTGTGGGTTTAATTTGCACTTTCCTGATGATTAGTGATATTGAGCTTTTTTTTTTCTCATGTGTCTCTTGGCCATCTGTATGTCTTATTTGGAAAAATGTCTATTCAGGTCCTCTGCTCATTTTTTAATTGGATCATTTTTGTTTTGATAATGAGTTTTATGAGTTCTTTGTATATTTTGGATATTAACCCCTAATCTAATATATTGTTTGCAAATATCTTCTCCCATTCAGTAGACTGCCTTTTTCTTTTGTTGATGGCTTCCTCCATGAGCCAAAGCTTTTTAGTTTGATGTAGTACCCTTTGTTTATTTTTGCTTTTGTTTCCTTTGCCTGAGGAGAAAGTTTCAAAAAAAATTACTAAGTCTGATGTCAAAGGTTGTACTGTACATGTTTGCTTCTAAGAGTTTTATGGTTTCATGTCTTACATTTGATTTTAATCCATTTTCAGTTTATTTTTATATGTGGTGTGAGAAAGTAGTTCAGTTTGATTTTTTTGCATGTAGCTGTCCAGTTTTCCCAGCACCATTTACTGAAGAATCTGTCTTTTCCCCATTGTATATTCTTGCCTCCTTTGTCATAGATTAACTTATCATTTAAACATGGGTATTTCTGGGCTCTCCACTCTGTTCCATTGATCTATGTGTCTATTTTTGTGCTAGTACTATGCTGATTTTATTACTGTGCTTTGTAGAATAGTTTGGAATCATGGAATGTGAAATCTCCAGCTTTGATCTTCTTTCTCAAAATTGCTTTGGTTATTCGGGGTCTTTTGTGTTATCACACAAATTTTAGAATTATTTGTTCTAGTTGTGTGAAAAATGTCTTTGGTATTTTGATAGGGATTGCATTGAATCCGTAGATTTCCTTGGGTAGTATAGTTATTTTAACAATATTAGTTCTTCCATCCATGAACATGGGCTGTCTTTCCATTTGTTTTTGTTCACTTCAATTTCTTTCATCAATGTCTTAGAATTTTCAGAGTACAAGTCTTTTACCTTGTCGGTTAGATCTACTCCTAGGTATTTTATTCTTTTTGATGCAATTGTAAATGGAATTGTTTTCTTAATTTCTCTTCCTGATAATTAATTTTTAGTATATAGAAATACAACAGATTTTGTATGTTAGTTTTGTATTATGCAACTTTAATGATGAGTTATAATTTTTTTTTATGGAGTCGTTAGGAATTTCTATATATAGTATCATTTTATCTTCAGTTAGTTACAGATTTACTTCTTTTTTCCCATTTGGATGCCTTATCTTTTTTTTCTTATCTGATTGTAGTGGTAGAGTTTTTTCAATACTACATTGAATAAAAGTGGTGAGAGTGATCATCCTTGTTTTTTACCTGACCTTAGAGGAAATGATTTCAGCTTTTTCACTGTTGAGTGTGATGTTGGCTGTGGGTTTGTCATATATGGCCTTATTTGTGTTGAGATACGCTTCCTCTATACCCACTTTGTTGAGAGTCCTTTTTTTTAATCATAAGTGGATGCCGAATTTTGTGAAAAGCTTTTTCTGTATCTGTTGAAATGGTCATATGATATTCATTTTGTTAATGTGGTGTATCATATTGACTGATTTGTAGATATGTGCCGTTCTTGCATCCCTGGACTAAATCCCACTTTATCATGGTATATTATCTTTTAAATGTTGTTTAATTTGGTTTGGTAGTATTTTGTTGAGGATTTTTGCATCTCTGTTCATCAGTGATATTGGCCTGTAATATTTTTGTGTAGGGTGTCTTTGTCTGGTTTTGGTATCAGGATGATACAAGACTGGAAGAATAAGTTCAGAAGCATTCCTTTCTACCAAGCTCTTTGGAATAGTTTGAGAAGGATAGGTGTTAACTCATCTTTAAATGTTTGCTAGTATTCACCCATGAAGTTGCCTGATTCTGGACTTTATTTTTGTTGGGAGTTTTTTTTTTATTATTATTACTGAATCAATTTCATTATTGGTAATCATCCTGTTCATATTGTCTATGTCCTTCTGATTCAGTCTTTGCATATTGTATATCTCTAGGAATTTATCCATTTCTTATAGGTTGTCTATTTTACTGGCATTAATTGTTCATGGTAACCTCTTAGGATCCTTTGTATTTCTGTGGTATTGGTTATAACTTCTTTTTTGATCCTGATTTTATTTATTTGGGCCCTCTTTCTTTTTTTTCCTTGATGAATCCGACTAAAGGTTTATCAATTTTGTTTATCTTTTCTAGAATCAGATCTTGGTTTCATTGATCTTTTCTACTTTTTTGTCTCTATTTTATTTATTTCTGCTCTGATCTTTATTATTTTTTTCCTTCTACTAATTTTGGACTTTTTCTTTTTTCTTTCTTGTTCCTTTAAGTATAAAGTTAGATTGTTACATTTGAGATTTTTCTTGTTTCTTGAGATAGACTTGTATCACAATGAACTTTTCTCTTAGGATTGCTTTTCCCTTGTCCCAAAGATTTTGCAAATTATGTCTCCATATTCATTTGTCTCAGTCATTTTTGATTTCTTCTTTGATTTCTCCATTGACCCATTGGTTGTTTTGTAGCATGCTTTTCAACCTCCATGTGTTATTGTTTTTTCAGTTTTCTTATAATTGGTTTCTAGTTTAATACCATTTGGTTGGAAAAGATGCTTGATGTGATTTCAGTCTTCTTAAATTTATTGAGACTTGTTTTGTGTCCTAACATGATCAGTCCATGTACACTGGAAAATAATGTGTATTCCACTGTTTTGGGATAAAATGTTATGTAATATCTATTAATTACATTTATCTAATGTGTCATTTAAGGCTCTCAGTCCACATAAAATATAATGCTGCCATGAACATAGAAGTGCATATATTTTTTCTAATTGGTGTTTTTATTTTCTTAGGTAAATACTCAGGAGTGGAATTGCTGGGTTATATGGTAGTTCTATATTTAATTTTTCAAGAAATCTCCATAATGTCTTCCATAGTGGCCACACCAGTTTACATTCCCACCAACAGTGCAGGAGCGTTTCCTTTTGTCCACATCATCAACAACACTTATTATTTGTTGTCTTTTTGATAATATGCATTCTGACAAGTGTGATGTGTTCTCTTACTGTGGTTTTGATCTACATTTCCCTGATCATTAGTGATGTTGAGCACCTTTTCATGTTTCCCTTGGTCATTTGTATGTCTTCTTTGAAAAAATGTCTGTATAGATCCTCTATCCTTTTTTAAACTGTGTTCTTTGTTTTTTTGATGTTGAGTTGTTGGAGTTCATTGTATATTTTTGATATTAATCCCTTTTTGGGTATACCATTTGCAAATATCTTCTCCCATTCAGTAGGTGGCCTTTTTGTTTTGTTGATAGTTTCCTTTGCTGTGTAAAAGCTTTTTAGTTTGATGTAGCTCCCTTTGATGATGTGCCCTTTAACAATGGAGTTTCTGTTTCATATAGCCCTCCAGCTCTCCTACACATAAGCCTTCCTAGCTTTCAAACCTCAGCATTCTAGGGGTTCGTCTTCCTTGTGCAGAATCCCCAGTCTAGGGAACCTGATGTGTTGTTCATACCCACTGTTCTTGAGATGTACCTCTACAGTTATGATACTCCTACTATTTGTGGGTAGCCAAACTTGGGGTGTGTGTCCTGACCATACTGTGTCTCTGTCCTTCCTACCCATCTTGTTGTGATTCCTTCTTTATGTCTTAAGTTGTGGAAAAACTTTTCTGCTAGTCTTCAGGGTGTTCTGATAGATAGTTGCCCTGTAAGTAGTCATAATTTTGATGTGTCCATGGGAGGAAGTGAGTTCAGGTTCTTCCTACTCTGCTATCTCGGCTACTCCATTATTTCTTAAAGTATTTTTTCCTGACTCTCTTTTTCACTTCTTCTCTGGACCTTTAATTATGCATATATTGGTACATTTGTTGGTTTATTTGTTCTTTTTTTATTTCTGTTCCTCAGACTGGAAAATTTCAATTGACTTGTCTTTGAGTTTACTGGTTCATTTTTCTATAGAATCTACTGTTGAGTCCCTCTAGTGAATTTTTCATTTCAGTATCATTGTTTCTGACTCCAGAGTTTCTATTTGGGCAGTTCATGAATTTATATCTTTTTTACATTTTATATTTGGTGAGAGGTCATTTTCACACTTTCCTTTAGTTCATTGGACGTGAATTTTTTTTAGTTGTTGAATATATTTCAAATAGCTTATTTAAGATCTTGGTCTAATAAACAACATTTTGGCTTTCTTTGTTCTAAAAGATTTTACTTTATTATTTATTTTTTCTTTATTTTTGGCCATGTCAGGTCTTAGTTTTGACACATGGGATCTTCTGCAGGGCACATGGGCTCTGTAGTTGTGGTGAGTGAGTTCCAGAGCATGTGGGTCTGTAGTTTGTGGCACACAGGTTGTTTCATTGTGGTACACGAGCTCAGTAGTTGTGGTGCGCGGGCTTAGTTGCCCCACAGCATGTAGGATCTCAGTTCCCTGACCAGGGATCAAACCCACATCCCCTGCATTGTAAGGCGGATTCTTTATCAGTGGTCCACCAGGGAAGTCCCAACGTTTTGGCTTTCTCATGGACAGTTTCTATTGACTTCTCCATTTTTTTTCCTGTGCATGGACCATTTACTACTGTTTGTTTGTGTGTCTTATGATTCTTTTTGTTGAAAAACTAGACATTTTATATCATGTAGCATGGCAACTTTGATAATTAATTTATTGTTTTGGTTTGTTGTTGTTGCTAGTTGTTGTTGTTATTATGATCTTTGTTTGCTTAGAGACTTTCCTGGACTAATTTTATAAAGTCTGTATATTATATCATGTGTCACCACTGAAGTTTCAGCTCAGTTAGGTTAAAAGTCAGCTAGTGATTAGTCAGAGATTGCCTTTAATACCTTTTGCCACCCTCCATTGAAGTGTTCTGTTTGTATGTTGGGGCACACTTTCCCTGCTTTGGCAGTTTACAAATCTGCCTTAGCCTTCACTTCCTGCTTTTGTAGAGTCTCAAGATAAGCCAGAGGTGAGAGATTAGATACTTCTCATGATTTTCCTGAGCATGCATCCTGTCCTTCCCATGTGTATAATGTTCTAGGTCCCCAGAAATACGTCAGAGCTTTCCAAAGCCCCGTATGGATATCTAATTTCCAAGATTTTCCTCTTAAGTGTTTTGAGCCTCTTGTTTTCCACAACTGGTATTGCAGTCCTGAGTAGCTGCAATATTGAACAACTGCTGTGTTGTTGTTGTTTTTCTTTCTTTCATAAATGCCCTATGGGATTGTGGCTTTTCTCACTAAGTGAACTCTGAGTTAGGTCAGGTAAAGAACAGCCTTGTGAATGAAGCTGCTAAAAAGATAAAAATAGTGATAATTCTCTGAGGATGGAGCTTTCAGGGTTGCTCCAAGCCAATTTTTCCCCTCCATTGGCTGCTAGGTTGCTTGTTTTTACACCTACCATGGTTGTGAGATTGCTGGTTTCAAAGCTACCAGGCGGCTAGGGAGAGGCAGATGGGAATAGAGCAAGTAAAATATTACATATCTCACTTTTAGTTAAACCAAGATTTGGCCAGTTTCATATATAAGTGCTCCTTGGATTGTTCGAAGCCTTTGGTTGATAATCAAATTTATAAAAAGAAGTTGACTTTTACAATATTTGCTCCTGTCCTCAGTGCTTTTATGGATGAATAATTTATGGAGGTCCTTGTTCTGCCATTTCAGAATGATTCTTCAGTAAGAGAGATTGGAACAGCAAGGCTAGTAGCTTTGAAGAATGTGTTTGCATGTACTAAATTGCCGTTTAAAGCTTTATAGAAAGAGCATGGTTGATGGAGTAGCTGATAATAACATAGAAAGAAGGGATTATAATTTAGTGTGTCTCAGAATAAAGGGAATGGAGAGCAACCACACCCTAGCTTTCTGAATGTATTAGATGATGCTGAAGAGGTGATGAATGACTCCTCTGGCTTCCACTAAAGAAGAATGAGATTTGAAGAAATACGAGAAGAATGAGAAGGGACACGAGCTTTGAAAATGGCTGTTAAGCAAAGAAATATCCTGCCTAGTATGGCAGAGTTGGCTGCCACTGTGTAAGATGGTTCTTTGAAACAGAGGGGTGAAGGATGAAGCTGAGCATTGCTTCAGCAAACCTGTCAAATCATCTTGAGGAGACTTCTGGCACTCACAGCTACATAAGCTACCACAGTAGATATTAACTCCAGACTAAGTTAGATTGAAAAAAGATAAAGACCCCTATTTCTATTTCCTCTTCCTGTTTTTGCCTTAAAACACTGAATTACATAATGTAAGTCTTGAAAATGACTGGACAAGAGATATCCTAGTGCCACGTGTATCCACTTTCTTGTTTACACACACACACACACACATAAATTCCAATAAATTGACATAGTTTCAGGCTTCTTTGGAAGAAAGAATTTGAAGCTCTTTAAGAAATATGAGAACTGAAGTTTAAAATGGCATGGTTTCTGTGTTAATAACTGAATGCGACCACAGATTTGCTCAAATATTCTTTAGAACAGAGAAAGGTAAATGTAGTGATTAGAATAAAAATAAAATCACTTCATGTATTTGTTCCACAAAATTAAAAACTTATATACGCAGATGTAAAAATAAAGAAAAACATTTTAGGAGTAAATTTTCTACCACTAATATTCTACTCTCAATGATGTCTTCTAATTTATACACATGAAAATTACTTAAGCTTCATGCAAACTATGTGGTCTTTATGAATTTAGACATATTGCAGTGTTTCTTGAGTGCCACACTGTAAAATGTATGATAACAATTACTTACTTGAGTTTAAAGACTGAGTTCTAAAAAAGGGATTAATGATTTTACTTGTTTGTTTCTCTGTGAACTTGGCTTTACAAAAGAACAAAGAAAAAGTAAGTGTGACCATCTTGAAGCTAAAAAAGTGAATCCAAAACTTTCATACGCACAGTAGAATACAATTAGAAATTGTAATGGAAACAGAATTCCATCTATAAAAACAGCAAAAACCATAAAATACTTTGGAATAAACGTGAAGTAAGAGAAATATATAATGGAAACAACCGAGAAAAAACAGAAAACACATAAAGACAAAATGTCTATATATCCTATATTTTCTGAAGAGGTAACTCTGTCAAAAATTTCTTAAGGGTTTGTAAATTGAATGACATCACTATCGAAACTCAGCATGTGTTACTAAGAGTTTGTGACAGTGATTCAAATTTATATAAGTAATTCATTGCTTTTAGTTATGTTTCTTTATCTCATTAATCAGAAACAGTTTCATTACTTTAACATGAATAAGAGGTCATTTAATATGTAGAACACCCCACCACATGCTTTAGTCTGATGTTTTCTAATGATTATTTTCAGATTATGCGTATTTGGTAGGATTGCCATAGAAGTGTTACTCTATTCTATTCTGTGTTTCGGTGGAGGCACACTAAAAGATATGACTGAAAACAAAACACACACACACACACACACACACACACACACAATAGTCACAAACTACATGTGAAGCAGGTATTAAAATTAGCTTAAAAGGACTTTGAACTACCTATAGTTAACATGTTTAAAATTAGAGAAAATAAAGATAAAATTGAAGATATGGAGAATTTCAGCACATAACTAGAATTTTAAAATGAAGTGGAAGTTTTTTTTTTAACCAAGAAAATAATAACATTGAAAATTATAAACTCAAAATATTAGTTAAAGGAACTCACAAGATGATCACCAGCAGATCACAAGATGATGAAATGGAAGACAGATCAATAAAAAATATGCAAGCTAAAAAATGCAAAGAAAAAAAAGAATAGAAGAAAAAGGAGACCACAGGAGACATAGAACACAGGGGAAAATTCCACCACACTTATAATTAGAATCCCAGAAGTAGAGGTAAGAGAATGGAGCAGAAGAAATATTTGATAATGTAATTGCAACTAATTTGCAAAAACTGCCAAGAGATATCAACTCAAAGAATTAAGAATGGGCTTCCCTGGTGGCGCAGTGGTTGAGAGTCCGCCTGCTGATGCAGGGGACACAGGTTTGTGCCCCAGTCTGGGAGGATCCCAGGTGCCGCGGAGCGGCTGATCCAGTGAGCCATGGCCGCTGAGCCTGCACGTTTGGAGCCTGTGCTCCGCAATGGGAGAGGCCACAACAGTGAGAGAGCCGCGTACCACAAAAAAAAAAAAAAAAAAAAAAAAGAATATCTGAGATCACCAAATCAATAAATAAAAAGCATACCATAATGCACCTCTTCTCAGTGTTTGGTCCCAGACCTGCAGCATCCATCACCTTAAAATATGTTAGAAATACAAATTCTCAGGCTCCACCCCATTCATACCGAATCGAAAACTCCGGAGGTTGGGCCCAGTAATCTGTATGTTAACAGGCCCTCCAAGTGAATGTTTCATAACTACTGCTGTAATAAAACTAATGAAAATAGAAAATAGAGAAAACAAATCTGAACAACAGCAGAGGAAAATAAGACAAATATAATAATATAAATATGTTAGTAATAGTCTCCCCCCAAATAGCAATTTTAATGCATATTTTCTAATTTCTAAGTATGCAAGTGATCAGGCAAATGGCCGCATATCTAGCAAATTCATCAATGTTGTAATAATCCATACAGATTTAATATTACATACATGATTAATGTTAGCACTAATTTTACAGGGTTCTTGGTTCTTTTTCACTTCAGAGAATAATACTTTTTGACTTTTATGTGTGGCTGCCTTTAAAACATTCTAGTAAGACTTTCTCTGGTAAAAACAAAACAAAACAAAAACGTGAGCAGCTGTGGAGAAAGAATTCTATTTAAAATATTTTCTTGAAATGTTTATATGAAGAACTTTTATCTCTTTGAAAATATTTTTATGGACATTGATTCTAATCCTCCTAGAGCCTGAGCCATTGAATGTTGTACTTTGAATTTCAGCTTCCAAATGCATGAAAATCTTACTGAGTTTGTACATATATCATCAGGAATTTAACTTAAAACCGAAGCAAACATATTAATTGTTTTATGACAATATGAATATATATTATTTAAATTTCTTTTTTATTGTTTACAAGTAGCAAAAATATTGTTCAGGCTAAAACCTTTTTCCAAATATGGCTTCAAAATAAAAATCAATCCAAATTAGGCAATGAAAAATCAGTTTTCTGGGCAGATGATTTATTAGGCATAAATAACTGTCTTATTTGATACAAGTTATTTAATTGTGAGTGGAAATTTTGAACCATCTCAGGCAGTATTTGAATTGTCAACATTAAGAGAATTACGATTACTTAATGCTTTTATTGTAAAAGAGAAAAAATGCTGGCTGCGTTTTGCTTTAATCGGACCTGCACATAAAGTATCAAGGGAAGTTTACCTTTTGCTAATTTCAGATATTTCAAGCTGTGGTTAAGAGTTGACTATCAAAAAAATTGACTTTAGTGACATTTAACTTACATAAATTCAATAACATCATCTTTTAAAAAACAATATTTTGTTCCAAGAAATATTTCGGAAGTTATCAAATTTGTAAAATAGTATTTGTATATATGTGTGTGTGTATGTGTGTCTTCATGTGTGTGTGGGAAAAGGCTAAGGTGAAACAGAAGAATGGAGAATTCTGATCAACAGATATGCTTAATATTCCACTCTTTGGAGGAGTGAAGGGGACTAATCAGCTTCCCTAAATCTGATGGAAAAGGAACAAGGGTATATATTCATTAAGCAGATTATGAATACAGTTGTGACTTGTGTTTTTAGAAAGCATATTACATGAATAGCATTTGGCATTTTGATAACTATGTTTGAATCAAATATCCCTTCTAAACCATGAAGAGTAATGTTTTAGAGATTGAAGCAGTGTAGATAAAGTGGCCACCTATTCTCCTTATTTCACTGAATAGAAAAATGGATTATAGGGAAGTTAAGTGAATTCAAATTTTTCACTGGAATCCAACGTGAATGTTAGGTGTTATTGGTAATATTTAATTGTTATAATTACTGAGCAGCTATTTAAGGCAAATTTCAAACTTGGTCTCAAATTCTTTGACTCTCCTTTCCTTAAGATTTGGGGTTTATATGCCCTACCCTTGAATCTGAGCAGACTTGTGAGTGTGGAGGAGGGGTCCAGCAATTTATGTATTAATAAGCTTTCCAACTGAGTGCTTGAGAAACACTGCCATGATAGTTTAGTGTCAATAGTGTAGGGTGAAGTGACACCATGTGACTTCTAAGTTTAGGTCATATAAATCCTTATATTTTCTACCTGACTGTCTTGGAATGCTTGCCCTTTGGACAATTCCTTTGCGATTTCATTCTTGTAACCCACCCACACTGCCGTAATATGCTTCAGAACTACAGAGAGGTTACAGATCAGTGCAGTAGATAACTTTGTTGAGTTTTGCCTTTGAGTAATCCTAGCTCATGTACCAGACAGGAGTGAAGAATGCTGTAGATGATTCCATTCTCCAACTCTCTCAGTTATCACCATATGTTCCTGTCTTCCCAGTTTTGGCCCCAGACGTTATGGAGCAGAGATTAGACATCTTTGCTATGTCCTATGCAAATTCCCGACTCACAGAAACTGAGCATAATAAAATAGCTTTCCATTATACCACTCATTCTGAGAATGATTTGTTATATAGTGATAGATGGAACGTTAGTCAAAAAAATGGTCATATTAATGGTCAAAGTTTACATTTCTTGAGCATTTATTATGTGTCATGGTGTTGATAAAAATATTTTATGATCACTGACAAAGATTATAGAAAGACATAAGTAAAATGTATGAGTCTCAGAAGACTCAGTAATTTTTTTTCTTTTGAGTGTGTATAGCAATTAGTCAAAACTGGTCCAATGAATAAAAGAGATATATGGAAAAAATATGTATGTGGATACTTCTAGTTTGGGTAGAAAAACTGGTGATGGCATGAAGTATAGAATTAAGTAATGTAGAAATTTGATGATTTTGAAAGAGGTTGTGTAGATAAGATTAGATCAATGACATATTTTTGGTAATGAGAAATCAAATTTTTAAAAATAGCAATGTTCTTCTAAGAGGAATAGAAAAACAGGGGCTGTCAGACCCTCACATTTATGAAGAAAAAGAAGAATTAATAAAAAAAGAAGTAAACACTGAACATAAAATATATTCAATAAAGTCAAAATATCTTTCTCAATGATTTGGTATATATAAGTAAAAATACTAGAATAATTTATGTTTCTTCTAAGTTAATTTGGAATTAGGGTAAGAATCACTGAGGAACTTTTTTTCCCCTCAACTTTCTGATTTAATATAACACTGAACTGGTTAAAGTCACCTGAAACGTAGGATATCATTTCATGCATTGAATCCGAGTGGCAGTATTACTAATTTGGGGGCCAGTGGAGCTGGACTGGGAAAATTCTCAGTTCACCAAAATAAACCACTTGAAAATTTGTAAAACACTAAAACTGAGTCATCAACTCATAGATTTAATTGACATAAAAGTTCATATATTCTTTCTCACCTAGAATAGCACAGAATTTGAAAAACAAACAAAAAAGATTTGGGGTAATAATGCTAAAAGATAGTATAACATGGAGTTTCCATGAATGGGCTTGGGAATTAATAATGCCTGGTCCATAAGCCACTCTGTGCCGAAGCATCATTCTCTTTAAAATAGGACTGATGACAGTTCCTAACTTTATAGAACTTTTTACAATTACAAAATGAGATAATAGGTGTGAAGTACTTACAACACTGTCAGATGTGTATTGTCACTCAACACATGATACTGCTTTTTACACTTTTGGGGCAGATACACTATATTCTGTCCCAAGGGCTTCTTTATATGCATCCCTTCAACCTAATCCTCATAACAATTTTATTAAAAATATATTACTTTTTCCCTACTTAAATGACAATCAGACTTAGGTGTAATAAGCTTAAGTATGTATCCCAAAGTTAAACAACTGATAGTTCATCACACAATTGAAGTAATTGTACTTCAGTTTTCAGCAGGAGTGTTTTATATATACTTCTCATTTTGTCACATAGCATATTATAAAGATATATACTCAGTGGTCAAGATTCAATAACATTAATATTTTTATTGCTTTGACAAGGACATTCTTAAGTTAAATCCACCCCCCACCACCACCATGGGAGTGCATAGAGGTAAAGAATATAATGCCTACTAGTACACGATGTACCACTTCCTGCTGTATACCAGCAGTTTTACCCACTTCTCAAGTGAGCTGAGGCTGCTATAACAAACAAACAATAGAAATGTATTATCACATCTCTGGAGACTGGAGTGTAAGATCAGGGTGCCAGTATGGTCAAGTTCTGGTGAGAGCCTCTTTCAGGTTGTGGACCATTGACTTCTCCTTGTATTCTCACATGGTACAAAGATGAGAAGCAGTCTCTCTGGGATCCCTTTTTTGGGATTAATGGCATTAATCCCATTCATGAAGGCTCTACCCCATGACCTAATTAACCTCCCCATGGCTCCAACTCCTAATACCATCATGCTGGGTGTTAGGATATCAACATATGAATTTTACGGGGACACAGACATTAGGTCCATACACCCATCGTTACTTTTGTGCCATCTGCGAATGTCAACCTCGTGAAAAATACTTACTACTGTTGTGAAAATAGTTTTTATCGTAGACCTGAAAGAGACTGAGAGACCTTATAGATCTGAGAACCATACCTTGAGAACCACTCCAACATTATCCAAAAGAAATTCAATTATCTCAGCTTATTAAATGAAGATCACTACTGAGTTCATGTTTCAACCAATAAACTAAGCAAACAAATAGAGCCAATTCCAACTTCTTTGGGCTAATTTACTAAATGAGAGCAAGCAGGACAAGTAACGTGTTACTATTGTTATGAAAAGAGTTTTTAGCTTGTCTGCCCTCTGGCTGGGTGTCAGGGATGCTGAGGAGGTCTCTGAACCATATGCTAAACCATACTAAGTTCTCATGCTCATTACAGGAATAGAGGCAATAAGTTATGGTGGGGTTGGTCTTGAGGAGACTAGGCATTCCTTGCAAGGCCACTGCCTCAGTTGAGACTAAGGGATCATCAGACAGTGGAAGGCTAATTTCCTCAGACACAGAAAAAAGGAGGCTCAGAGATACTCAGGAGTTCAAATTTCTCACTTCATTTTCTTTTTCATAAACTTCAAAGATCTAAAATAGTTTCTCTTAATGATTATTTGTTTGCTTGTTTGTGGTAAATTTATGCCATACAACATATTTGTCTGCTATTTTGTGCTTATTTTATCCTATGTTATGGTTCAACACTGTGAATATAACCATTTTCTTACTGATACTGTCATATATAATAGGGAATATCCTTCCCACTTAGGGGGTATTACTCAAGGACTAGTCTTAAAAGTAGCAAAATTGTCTTCCCTTCCCTTCTTAATTGAGAAACAAAAACGTAAAAACAAATCATTGTCATTATATCTGTGCTTTTAGTATATGCTGCTAAAAACAGTACTGTTATGTATATTTTGCTAACTGTGTAAGAAATTTTTATTTCGTAAAAATAACAAATTTAATGGACGTTCATTGATATATGGATCAATAACAACAATTGTATTATTGATTGAAAGTGTTTAGGTTTCCAGTATTGATAATTCTATTTCATTATTAACCAGTTTAGTATGTTTCAATGTAGTGGCATGTTTCTGTTTTAAATATTAATAGAAAAAGCAGATTTTGTTAGCTTTGATTGGATTTTCATATTCTTAATACAGTGAAGCCCTATTTTAGTTTGAACGAATTTTTTCAGTTCATAAAGTCCTTTTACCATTTTGAGGTGTTTTATTTTCTTATTATAGGTAAGCCAAATTCACCCTTGTATTCTTCAAAAACCGTTACATAATTTCAAATGTTATTTTATGACAGTCATTTTTCAATTTAATGCCTGGGTTTAGGATTGCCTTTAGTATATTTTAAATAGAAGAAACATTGAATATTACATTTTTTGGATGTAAATAGAGTTTGAAAACTCCTTTTCACAGATTCTTTATATGAAGAAAAATTGATATTATAATTTGTTTTCTTACTGGATGTTCCCAATGATAAAACTTAATTTGCATTTTCTAACTCCATTGATAAATATTAGGAGTGTTTTCATTAAATTTGCCAATGGTTGACAGGTCTTCCTGGAAGTGCTTGTTAATAGTGGTATCAATATTAGGAACAAGAGGTTAAAATAGTCATTATTTGGTTTAACAAATCTCATTACACATAATGCTCCAAATAATTAACAGACTTTATTTGTAAATATTATATTTTTTAAAATTATGTTTAATTTTGTCAAAATATACATATAACATGTAATTTACTATTTTAACCATTCTAAGGGTATAGTTTAGTGACATTAAATACATTCACATTTTATGCAACCATCACCATCACTCATCTCCAGAACTTTTTTCATCTTGCATAACTGAAACTTGTACTTATTAAACAACATTCTCCCCACCATCAAACCACTGGAACCACCATTCTACTTTCTGCCTCTGTGAATTTGATTACTCCAAGTATCTCATATAACTGGAATCATAATATTTGTTTTTTGGTGACTGGCTTATTTCACTTAGCATAATGTCTTCAAAATTCATCTGAATTGTAGCATGTGTCAGAATTTCCTCCCCTTTTTAAGACTGAATAATATTCCATTGTATGTATATATCACATTTTGTTTATCCATTAATCTGTCAGTGGACACTTGGGTTACTTCCACCTTTTGGCAGTTGTGAATAATGCTGCTATAAACATGGTGTACAAATATCTGTTCATGTCCCTGCTTTTGCTTCTTTTGATAAAAAAAAGAATTCCACCCAGGAGTGGAATTGCTGGATAATACAGTAATTTTATTTTCGATTTTCAAGCAACTGCCATACTGTTTTCCATAGTAGCTGCACCATTTTAGATTCGTGCCAGCAGTGCATAAGTGTTCCTTCCAGTTTCCTCACATTTATCGTGGAGAATGTCACATGTATGTTGGGGAAGAATGTATATTCTGTTGTTATTGGGTAGAATATTCTGTATATGTCTGTTAGAGTTTGTATATGTCTATTAGTTAATTGTGTTTTCATGTCCTCTATTTATTTACTTATCTTATACTTGGTTGTACTATGGATAGTGGTTCATTAAAGTCTTCTATTATTGTTGTACAGCTATCTACTTCTCCCTTCAATTCTGTCAATTCCTGCTTCATAGATTTTGTTGGTCTGTTATTAGATACCTAAATGTTTATAATTGTTGTCTTCCTCCTGTGTTGAACCTTTTACTAATATATAATCTCCTTCTTTGTCTCTTGTAATCCTTTTTTTTTTTTGATTTAAAGTCTATTTTGCCTGATATTAGTGTAGCTATCCCTGCTTTCTTTTGTTTACTATTTGCATGGAGTATCTTTTTCCATCCTTTAACCCATTTGTGTTCTTGGCTCTAAAATGATTCTCTTGTACACAGCAGATAGTTGGATCATTTGCTTTTTATTTATTCTTCTGATCTCTATCTTTTGATTGGAGTGTTTAAACTATTTACATTTAAAATAATTACTGATAAGGAGGGACTTCTTTCAATTTGCTACTTTTTTCTACATACATTATAGACTTTTTGTCCCTTATTTCCTGCATTACTGTCTTCTTTTGTGTTCAGTTGAGTTTTTGTAACCAAATGTTTTAATTCTCTTTTCATTTTCTTTTGTGTATATTCTATAGCTGTTTTCTTTGTGGTTGCCATAGGTATTACATTTAGCATCCTAAAGTTATAACATACTAATTGGAATTTATACCAGCTTAACTTCAATAACATACAAAAACTCTGCTTCTGTATACCTCCATCCCCACCTCCTTTCAATTATTGATGTCACAAAATTGCATCTTTATGTATTTTGTAAATAAAGACATAGAGTTATAATTGCTTTATGCATTATTTTCTTAAATCATAGAGAAAACAAACAGTGGAATTATAAATCAAAGTTACAATAATACTAGTTTTTATAATTGTTCATATACTTTCCTTTACCAGATACCTCTATTTTTTCATACAGCTTTAAGTTACCTTTAGTTTAGTTTAGTTAACTTTCATTTCAACTTGAAGGACTCCCTTCAGCATTTCCTGCATGACAGGTACAGTGGTAATTAACTCCCTCAGTTTTGGTTTTCTAAGAATATCTCAATTTTTTCTTAATTTTTGAAGGACAGCTTTGCCAGATATAGGATTTTTGGTTGACAGTTTTTTCCCCCTTCAGCACTTTGAATATATCAACCCACTGCCATCTGATCTCCAAAGTTTCTGTTGAGAAATATGCTGAATATCTTATAGGGGATCCCTTGTTTGTGATGAGATGCTTTTCCCTTGTTGCTTTTAAGATTATCTCTTTGTCATTGGCTTTCTACAGTTGGATTAAAGTGTGACTTGGTGCGGGTTTCTTTGAGTTTATCCTGCTTAGGGTTTGTTGAGCTTCTTGGATGTTTATATTCATGTCTTTTCAGATTTGGGAATTTTGGGACCATTATTTCTTCAGATGATCTCTTTGCCCTTTACTCTCTCTTTTCTCCTTTTGGGACTCCCACAATGCATGTGTTGGTCCACTTGATAGTATGCCAAAAGTCCCTTAGGCTCTGTTTACTTTCCTTTAAGCTTTTTTCTTCTTTTTCTCAGACTTGATAATTTAATTGTCTTCAAGTTCACTGATTCATTCTTCTGCCTGCTCAAATCTACTTTTTGAATTCCTCCAGCAAATTTTTAATTTAAGTATTGTACTTTTCAGCACCAGAATTTCTTTTTTGTTTGTTTTTATGTGTTCTATATCTTTATGATATTTATATTTTATTAATATATTGTTTCCTGACTTTCTCCACATTTTCTTTTAGGCCTTTGAGAATCTTTATACAGTTCTTTTAAATATTTGTCTAGTAATCTCATTATATGGTCTTTCTTAGGGACAGTGGCTCTCTCTCTCTCTCTCTCTCTCGTTCTTCCTTTGAAGGAGCACTACTTTCTTGTTTCTTTGTATGTGTGTGATTTTTTTTTGTTGTTGACACTGAACATTTGAATCTCATAATGTGATAACTCAAGATCACATTCCACCCCTTGTCAGGGTTTGCTGATTTTTGTTTTTGAATTGTAGGGTGTTTCTGAAAAAGACGTGAAGTATATACCACAGGCCTTTTGAGGTCTTTCATGAGCTTGCATGTTCATGGTGACTTTTAAAATTTTCCCATATATGTGGTTCTTTTTGGATGTCCTAGTCTTAAATGTATGGTCCCGGGCTTCCCTGGTGGCGCAGTGGTTGAGAGTCTGCCTGCCGATGCAGGGGACATGGGTTCATGCCCCGGTCCGGGAGGATCCCACATGCCACGGAGCGGCTGGGCCTGTGAGCCATGGCCGCTGAGCCTGCGCGTCCGGAGCCTGTGCTCCGCAGTGGGAGAGGCCACAACAGTGAGAGGTCCGCGTACCGCAAAAAAAAAAGAAAAAAAATGTATGGTCCCATAAGGAAAAAAGAGAAAAATGAAGGGGGAAAGAGAAGGTTGTTTCTTTAAATTCCCTGGTAGTTGCTTTAGGCAGAGAGGGAGGGGCTTGCAACAATGGCTGTCCACTTCTGTGCCTGCACCTCCATGATCTGAATTAGCAATCAGTGATCAGAACAAAGACTTCTGGTATTTGGAAGATAGATTGTCATTGGCCACCCTGGCTTCTGCAAGCTGTGTCCAAGCTACTCCAAGAATGAACTAATCAATCAGTAATAAAAAACTTTGCAACTAAGAAAAGCCCAGGACCATGACTTCATGGGTGAATTCTACCAAACATTCAAATAAGAATTGATACCAACCTTCTTAATCTCTTCCAAAAAAACAGAAGAGTGAACATTTCCAAATTCATTTTACGATGCTGGCATCACCCGGATTCTGAAAACCAGTCAACGACAACACAAGAAAATGAAGTTACAAAACAGTATCCCTATGCACAGAGATGCAAAAATCTTCAACAGAAATCCTAGCACACCAAATTCAAAAGTGAGTTAAAAACACCACAACCAAATGGTATTAACATATGAAAATAAATCAGTGTGATATATCACATTAACAGAATGAAAGACAAAAACCACATGATCATCTTAATAAATAAAGAAAAACCATTTGTCAAAATGCAGCATCCTTTCATGATAAAAATTTGCAACAGATTGTGTATGAAAGGAACTTCAACACGATAAAGGCCATTTATGAAAAACACACAGCTTAAATCATAATCAGTGGGAAAAATATGAAAGCTTTTCCTCTAAGATATGGAACAAAATAAGTATGCTCACTCTAATCACTGCTATTCAGCATAGTATTGGAAGTCCTAGCCAGAGGAGTCAGGCAAGAAAAAGAAATAAAAGGCATCCAAATCTAAAGAGGCAACCAAATCTAAAGAGAAGAAGTAAAATTATCTCTCTTTACAGATGGTATGACCATACATGTAGAAAACTCTAAAGACTCCACAAAACAATAGAACTAATAAAGGAATTCAGTAAAGTTGCAGGACACAAAATCAGTGTACAAAAATCATTGGCACTTCTGTATTAACAATGAAGTATCTAAAATGGAAATTATGAAAATAATCCCATGTACATTAGCAACAAAAAGAATGAAATCCTTTGGCATTAACCAAAGAGGTAAAAGACTTATACAGTGAAAATTAGAAAATATTGATGAGGAAATTTTAAAAGCACATATAAATTGGAAGACATTCATATTCATGAATTGGAAAAATTACATATTGTTAAAATGCTTAAACTGCCAAATTCAATCTACAAATCCAATGAAATCTGTATCAAAATTCCAATGACATTTTTTTTACAGAAAGAAAAACAATCTTAAAATTTATATGGAACCACAGAAGATGCCAAATAGCTAAGCAATCTAAGCATCATACTTCCTGATTTCAAATTATATAACAAAGCTATAGTAATCAACAGTGTGATACTGGCATAAAAACAGAAATATAGATCAGTGGAACAGAATAGAGAATCCAGAAATAAAGCCAGGAATTTATGGTCAACTCATCTTCAACAAGGGTACCTAGAAACACAATGGGGAAAGAATAGTCTCTCCAGTAAATGGTGTTGAGAAAACTGGATATCCACATGCAAAAGAATAAAATTGAAACCCAATCTCACACCATACTCAAAAATCAATTTGAAATGGATTAAAGACTTAAATGTGAGACCTGAAACTGAAAACCTGCTAGAAGAAAGCATAGGGAAAATACTTCTTGATATTGGTCTTACCAACATTTTTTTGATATGACACAAAAAGCACAGGAAACAAAAGTAAAAATAGACGAGTAAGGCTACATCAAATTAAAAGGCTTCTGCACAGCAAAGGAAACAATAAAATAAAAGGCAATCTATGTAATGTGAAAGGATATTTGCAAATAACATATCTGATAAGTGTGTTAATATCCAAAATATGTAAGTCATACAGTTTAATACCCCAAATACAAATAACCTGATTAAAAATGGGCAAAATCCCTAAGTAGACACTTCTCAAAAGAAGAAATTTAAATGGCTAGCAGATATATGAAAAGGTGTTCAACATCCCTAATCATCAAGGAAGTGTAAATCAAAATCACAATGAGATATCAACTCATACCTGTTATGGATGTTTATTATAAAAGACAGAAGTTAACAAGTGTTTGCAGGATGTGGAGAAAAGTAAACACTTGTACACTACTGGTGGGAATGTAAATTAGTACAACCATATGGAAAATAGTATGGAAACTCCTCAAAAAAATAGAAGTGGAACTAACATATGATCCAGCAATCTCATTGCTGGGTATATATCCAAGCAAATTGAAATCAGGATTGCAAAATGATATCTGCAACTCCCATGTTCATTGCAGTATTATTCCCACTAGCTAAGATATGGAAGCAACCTAAATGTCCTTTGATGGCTGAATGGATAAAGAAAATGTGGTGTGTACACACACACACACACACACACACACACACACACACACACACACAGTGGAATATTATTCTGTCTTAAAAAAGAAAGAATCTTGCCACTTGGTAACATGGTTGATGCTGTTGGATGTTATGCTAAGTAAAATATGCCAGAAACAGAAAGAGAAATACTGCATAATCTCACTTATATATGGAATCTAATAAAGTTAAACTCATAGAAGCAGAATAGGATGATGGTTGCCAGGGGCTGTGGGAAATGGGGTGGTGTACATCAAAGGGTGCACATTTTCAGTTATGCATGATGAACAATTTCTGGAGATCCAATGTACAGCATAGTGATGATAGTTAACAATAATGTATATTTGTAATTTTCTAAGAGGATAGATTTTAAATTAAATCTCACTATATACTTATACATACATGATAATAACTATGTAGAAGTAATGGATATATTAATTAGCCTGACTGTGGTAATTGATAATGTATACCTATATAAAAACATCAAGTTGTACACCTTAAATATATACAATTTTTGTGACAATGATATTTCAATAAAGCTGTTAAAAAACAAAGAATAATAAAGTATAGGAGGCATCTGGTGATATAATAACAGTCATCTTTTAAATATATTAAAGTTATTTAGAGTTTTTTTGTGTGTGTGTGAGATCCAATTTTTATTTATTTATTTTTAACATCTTTATTGGAGTATAATTGCTTTACAATGGTGTGTTAGCTTCTGCTGTATAACAAAGTGAATCAGCTATACATATACATATATCCCCATATCTCCACCCTCTTGCATCTCCCTCCCACCCCCCCATCCCACCCCTCTAGGTGGACACAAAGCACTGAGCGGATCTCCCTATGCTATGCGGCTGCTTCCCACTAGCTATCTATTTTACATTTGGTAGTGTATATAGAGTTATTTTTAAAGAGTACAGAGGAGAAATGATTGGAGGTAGCTACGTGTATGTAAAAAAGTGGATTATTAAAGAGTACTTGTCCTTGATGAGTGTTTATAAGAAATGAAAAGTGAGGCTTAATTCACAGGCTTCTGACTTGGGCAAATGGATATAGCTTGAGATAAATAACATTGTTTCAGGGGGAAATCTTAATTCAATTTTGAACATGTTGAATTTGAAGTATCTCTAAAACATCCAGGAGAAATTAAAAGCAGGCAGCTATACATGTGGAGCCAGTATAGAGATAAAGATGTGTGAGTCCACAGCATACAGCTTATAATTAAAGCCATAAAAGCCAGTAGACTCACATGACTGAATTTATTTGAGGAAGACGAGCTTAGAATAAACATCAAGGAATACTAATATTTTAATAATAGTTAACATAAGAAGAACATGCAGATACCACTGAAGACAAGACAGTGGTAGTAAGAAAACCAGGAAAGTGAGGAAACTTTGAAAGGAAGAAATGATGGACTCAATTAAGGTCCAAGAAGTTAAGCTAATTAATGTCAAATGGCAGGGACTGTTAATGCTGGAGGCTAAGTCCAGATAGGAGTGGATGAATAAGTGGACTATGATCTGAAATGTGGGTAACTGGCTAACAAGACAGTTGGGTGGGAAGAGGGAAATATTTTCATTAACTTGTAAATTTAAAGTAGAAATTTCACTCAGATTTTCGCTGAGGGAGTATAAGTGAATGGTAGTGTTGAGAACTCAGGTTTGTACAATCAGAGAAATAAAATTGGCATTGGTAACTCTTGGCATTACTGCTACATTATTTTTGGCATAACACAATGTGATGTGTATGCGTATTACTGCATGATCTTTCCTAATTCTAGCAAAAGGATTTTCAGTGTCATATTTAGCAGGTGCTACTATGAACTGGTGGAACAATTACTGTAGTTTTTGTTGTTGGTTTGTTTATTTTGGCGAGGGCCTCTTTTTTGTTTTGATCAACCAATATTTTATTGGTCTTTTGTTTATTTTTTATACAGCAGGTTCTTATTAGTTATCTATTTTACACATATTAGTGTATACATGTCAATCCCAATCTCCCAATTCATCCCACCACCACCACCACCCCCGCTTCTCTACATCTGCGTTTCTGTTTCTGCCTTGCAAACCAGTTCATCTGTACCATTTTTCTAGATTCCACATATATGCGTTAATATATGATACTTGTTTTTCTCTTTCTGACTTACTTCACTCTGTATGACCATCTCTAGGTCCATCCACGTCTCTACAAATGACCCAATTTCATTCCTTTTTATGGCTGAGTAATATTCCATTGTATATATATACCACATCTTTATTGGGAGGGCCTCTTGAGCTACAGCAGTTTTATGATACAGAATATATGGGACAAGGTAAAAGTAGCTTAGAAATACAATAGCCTCATATATATATATATATATATATATATATATATATATATATATAAACAGTCCTTTGGTATTGTGAATGTTGTTCTTAAAAAGCTCATATTTGCTGCCATGGACTGGAGAGAACTAGTTTTGGCTAACCTCGCTCAACATTTTTTTTTTTTTTTTTGGCGGTACACGGGCCTCTCACTGTTGTGGCCTCTCCCATGCGGAGCAACAGGCTCTGGACGTGCAGGCTCAGTGGCCATGGCTCATGGGCCCAGCTGCTCCACGGCATGTGGGACCTTCCCGGACCCAGGCACGAACCTGTGTCCCCTGCATCGGCAGGCGGACTCTCAACCACTGCTCCACCAGGGAAGCCCCTCATTCAACATTTTGAGTAAACTTGGTTAACTATTGATGATGTTTGTTAGAAAAAATTTTCAAACAATTGTTATTTTTTTGCGGGGGGACAATTAAAGACAAGGAGGTTCAGTTAGGAATTTTAATTTTCACTGGAATTTTTAATGGTGTATTAATCTTCTATTTTCAAGGATTTACAATAGAGTGTAATATTTCATAATGTTCTGATAAGAATAAGATAAATTGAAGAGAAGAGATTCATAAAAATTTAAGTAACTTTAGTTAACAAATGCCACAGGTATCTGAGCTAGATGGAAAAAGAAAACTCTGTGAGAGAATAAATTTTAATACCACTTCTAAGGGCACTTTATTAAGGTCCCTCTTAATTACCTAAATGAAGACTTGTGCAATATTTTATACAGCTGCCTCAAAAACAAAGTATGCCCTTTCAATTATCATGGTAAAAGTAAATGTATAAAATATATATTCTCAACAAAAGAAAGCCATGACTGAACTGTTCCAATTATTTTTTTTATTTTTAGTGGAACATTTTATTTTATTTATTTTTTAACATCTTTATTGGGGTATAATTGCTTTACAATGGTGTGTTAGTTTCTGCTTTATAACAGAGTGAATCAGTTATACATATACATATGTTCCCATATCTCTTCCCTCTTGCGTATCCCTCCCTCCCACGCTCCCTATCCCACCCCTCCAGGTGGTCACGAAGCACCAAGGTGATATCCATGTGCTATGCGGCTGCTTCCCACTAGCTATCTACCTTACGTTTGGTAGTGTATATATGTCCATGCCTCTCTCTCGCTTTGTCACAGCTCACCCTTCCCCCTCCCCGTATCCTCAAGTCCGTTCTCCAGTAGGTCTGTGTCTTTATTCCTGTCTTACCCCTAGGTTCTTCATGACATTTTTTTTTCTTAAATTCCATATATATGTGTTAACATACGGTATTTGTCTTTCTCTTTCTGACTTACTTCACTCTGTATGATAGACTCTAGGTCTATCTACCTCATTACAAATAGCTCAATTTCGTTTCTTCTTATGGCTGAGTAATATTCCATTGTATATATGTGCCACATCTTTATCCATTCATCCGATGATGGGCTCTTAGGTTGTTTCCATCTCTGGGCTATTGTAAATAGAGCTGCAATGAACATTTTGGTACATGACTCTTTTTGAATTTTGGTTTTCTCAGGGTACATGCCCAGTAGTGGGATTGCTGGGTCATATGGTAGTTGTATTTGTAGTTTTTTAAGGAACCTCCATACTGTTCTCCATAGTGGCTGAACCAATTCACATTCCCAACAGCAGTGCAAGAGTGTTCCCTTTTCTCCACACCCTCTCCAGCATTTATTGTTTGTAGATTTTTTGATGATGGCCATTCTGACCGGTGTGAGATGATATCTCATTGTAGTTTTGATTTGCATTTCTCTAATGATTAATGATGTTGAGCATTCTTTCATGTGTTTGTTGGCAGTCTGTATATCTTCTTTGGAGAAATGTCTGTTTAGGTCCTCTGCCCATTTTGGAATTGGGTTTTTTGTTGTTGTTATTGAGCTGCATGAGCTGCTTATAAATTTTGGAGATTGATCCTTTGTCAGTTGCTTCATTTGCAAATATTTTCTCCCATTCTGAGGGTTGTCTTTTGGTCTTGTTTATGGTTTCCTTTGCTGTGCAAAAGCTTTGAAGTTTCATTAGGTCCCATTTGTTTATTTTTGTTTTTATTTCCATTTCTCTAGGAGGTGGGTCAAAAAGGATCTTGCTGTGATTTATGTCATAGAGTGTTCTGCCTATGTTTTCCTCTAAGAGTTTGATAGTTTCTGGCCTTACATTTAGGTCTTTAATCCATTTTGAGTTTATTTTTGTGTATGGTGTTAGGGAGTGATCTAATTTCATACTTTTACATGTACCTGTCCAGTTTTCCCAGCACCACTTATTGAAGAGGCTGTCCTTTCTCCACTGTACATTCCTGCCTCCTTTATCAAAGATAAGGTGACCATATGTGCGTGGGTTTATCTCTGGGCTTTCTATCCTGTTCCATTGATCTATATTTCTGTTTTTGTGCCAGTACCATACTCTCTTGATTACTGTAGCTTTGTAGTATAGTCTGAAGTCAGGGAGCCTGATTCCTCCAGCTCCATTTTTCATTCTCAAGATTGCTTTGGCTATTCGGGGTCTTTTGTGTTTCCATACAAATTGTGAAATTTTTTGTTCTAGTTCTGTGAAAAATGC
The DNA here is from genome assembly GCF_011762595.2 of Tursiops truncatus. NCBI lineage: Eukaryota > Metazoa > Chordata > Mammalia > Artiodactyla > Delphinidae > Tursiops > Tursiops truncatus. Next base: position 41,692,207 of record NC_047040.1, on the reverse strand, counting down.
CAGTGGTAGTTTGATAGGGATTGCATTGAATCTATAGATTGCTTTGGGTCTCCAATTATTTTTTAAAAGTTATTCTATGTGGTTGAAATTTCAAGTGTCTGAATTCCTTGCAGAATATCAATTTTTTATTTTCAAACCTATCTAAGTACATTTTTGTGAACAACAACGACTGTCTAACCTTTGGTACATCACCATACTGATGTTGAAATGATGCTTTTGCCCAAAGAGCCATATTATAATGAGTCTTTGACGCTCAAGAATATCTCCAGAACTGAGTACACTTCATAAAGATATTCTGATTACTGTCATGATTCAAGAAGTTAGAAAATGTCTCTATTTTGGTGCTGTCATACTATACATGAGATGTTTTGAAATTTTTTTCTAAAATATACATCTGTATTCATACTTATATCATCAGTATATAATGATGCAGTCTATGTTCAAAACTTGGGAAAACATGGGAAAGCTAAACCCCTGCAATGCAGCTGATGCTTTTGCCTCTATTATCTCCAGTCACTGATGCATTACTGTCACTGAAACTTTTCAGTATAAACGATTCACTCTTTAGTCCAATCAAATTGCATTTTTGTTGCATTAAAATTCAGAATGGTAGGTTCCCTTTTCTCCACACCCTGTCCAGCATTTATTACTTGTAGACTTTGATGACAGCTATTCTGATGTGTGTAAGGTGATAACTAATTGTAGTTTTGATTTATGTTTCTTTAATAATTAGCGATGTTGAGCACCTTTTCACGTATCTGTTGGCCATCTGTATGTCTTCTTTGGACAACTACCTATTTAGATCTTCTGCCCATTTTTTGATTGGGTTGTTGGTTTTTTTGGTATTGAGCTGTATGAGCTGTTGTATATTTTGTAGATTAATCCGTTGTCAGTCACATCATTTGCACATATTTCCTCCCATTCCATAGGTTGTCTTTTCATTTTGTTTATGGTTTCTTTTGCTATGCAAAACTTTTTTTTTTTTTTTGCGGTACACAGGCCTCTCACTGCTGTGGCCTCTCCCATTGCGGAGCACAGGCTTCGGACGCGCAGGCTCAGCGGCCGTGGCTCATGGGCCCAGCCACTCCGCGGCATGTGGGACCTTCCCGGACCCAGGCACGAACCTGTGTCCCCTGCATCGGCAGGCGGACTCTCAACCACTGCGCCACCAGGGAAGCCCCACTATGCAAAACTTTTAAGTTTAATGAGGTCCCATTTGTTTATTTTTGTTTTTGCTTCCATTTCTCTAGGGGACAGATCCAAAAGCATATGGCTGATTTATATCAAAGAGTGTTCTGCCTGTGTTTTCCTCTAGGAGTTTTATAGTATCCAGTCTTACACTTAGAGCTCTAATCCATTTTGAGTTTATTTTTGTATATGGTGTTAGAGAATGTTCTAAATTTCATGTTTTTACATGTAGTTGTCCAGATTTCCCAGCACCACTTATTGAAGAGGATGTCTTTTCTCTGTTGTATATTCTTGCATTCTTTGTCACAGATTAATTGACCGTAAGTGGATGGGTTTATTTCTGGGCTCTCTATCCTCTTCCATTTTTCTATGTGTCTGTTTTTGTGGCAGTATCATACTGTTTTGATTACTGTAGCTTTGTAGTATAGTCTTAAGTAAGGGAGCAAGATTCTTCCACCTCTGTTTTTCTTTCTCAAGATTGTTTTGGCTTTTTTGGGATCTTTTTTGTTTCCATACAAGTTTAAATTTTTTTTGTTCCTGTTCTGTGAAAAATAGCATAGGTAATTTGAAAGGAATTTCATTGAATCTGTAGATTGCCTTGCATAGTATGGTCATTTTAACAATATTGATTCTTCCAATCCAAGAAGATGGTATATCTTTCCCTATGTTTGTGTGGTCTTCAATTTCTTTCATCTTATTGTTTTTGGAGTACAGGTATTTTGCCTCCTTAGATAGGTTTATTTCTAGGTATTTTATTCCTTTTGATGTGATGGTAAATGGGATTGTCTCCTTAATTTCTCTTTTTGATATTTCACTGTTGGTGTATAGAAATGCAACAGATTTCTGTGTATTTTGTATTCTGCAGCTTTACCAAATTCATTGATGAGATCTAGTAATTTTCTGGTGGCATCTTTAGGATTTTTTATGTACGGTGTCATGTCATTTGCAAACAGTGACAGTTTAACTTCTTCCTTTCCAATTTGGATTCCTTTTATTTCCTTTTCTTTTCTTGTTTCTGTGGCTATGACTTCAAAACTGTGTTGAATAAAAGTGGCAAGAATGGGCATTCTTGTCTTGTTCCTTATCTTAGATGGAATGTTTTCAGCTTTTCACCATTGAGTATGATGTTAGCTGTAGGTTTGTTATATATGGCCTTCATTATGTTGAGGTGTGTTCCCTCTGTGCCCACTTTCTGGAGCATTTTTATCATATATATATGTTGAATTTTATCAAAAGCTTTTTCTGCATCTATTGAGATGATCATATGGTTTTCATTCTTCAGTTTGTTAATGGATACCTGCCTACACCGTTAGTGGGAATGTAAATTCGTACAGCCATTATGGAGAACAGTATGGAGGTTCCTTAAAAAACTAAAAATAGAGCTACCATATAACCCAGCAATCCCACTACTGGGCATATACCCAGAGGAGACCATAATTCAAAAAGACACATGCACCCTAATGTTCATTGCAGCACTCTTTACAATAGCCAGATCATGGAGGCAACCTAAATGCCCATTGACAGACGAATGGATAAAGAAGATGTGGTACATATATACAATGGAATATTACTCAGGCATAAAAAGGAACGAAATTGGGTCATTTGTTGAGATGTGGATGGATTTAGAGACTGTCATACAGAGTGAAGTAAGCCAGAAAGAGAAAAACAACTGTCGTATATTAACAGATACATGTGGAATCTAGAAAAATGGTACAGATGAACCAGTTTGCAGGGCAGAAGTTGAGACACAGATGTAGAGAACAAACATATGGACACCAGTGGGGGAAAGCCACAGGGGGTGGGGATGGTGGTGTGATGAATTGGGCAATTGGGATTGACATGTATACACTGATGTGTATAAAATTGATGACTAATAAGAACCTGCTATATAAAAAAATAAATAAAATTAAATTTAAGAAAAAGCCCCTCCAGAAAAAAAAAAAAAGTAGAGACTAAAGGTTTAAAGCCCAAAAGAATATCTGTATAATCTAGGATTTATAAAATATTTATTGAGAGGATACACAAATTATGAAACATAAAATGAAATTTGGATTATTTGGACTTCATCAAAATTAACTTAACTTCTCATAAATATACACTATTCAAAAAGTGAAATAACAAGTCCCAGGTTGAGAGAAAAGTGTTGCAATATATATAATTCTGAAAGGACTTGAGTTTAGAATGTATGAAGTGTACCTACAAATCAGTCATATAGAGAAAAACAACTCAATTTTAAAATGACCAAAGACACTGACAGTTCTCAAAAGATATATATATATATATATATATATATATATATATATTCCAATGGCCAATACACACATGAAAAGTTCAGCATCATTAGTTATCCAGAGAATGAAAATTAAGATCAACAAAAGATATGACTTCATACCTACTAGATTGTCTAAGGTTAAAAAATGACAACTGCAAATATTGGCAAGGATGTGGAGGGACTGCAACTCTCATATATTGCAAAACGTACTGTAAAATAATACTATTATATTTAGAAAACTTAGTTTCTTGTACAGTTCAACATAATACTGCATGACCCAGCATTTCTACTCATAGGTACTTCCCAAGAGACAAAAACAACAAAGCATCTGTCCACAAAGACTTGCACCTGAATGTTCATAGCAACCTTAATTAATTCTAATAGTCCCAAACTGAAACATGCCAAGTATCCATCAAAAGACAAAAAAGTTAGCAAATTGTGGTATATTCATAAAATAGAATACTTCTCAGCAACAAAAAAAGAACAAACTACCGATACAAACAAGATAGATAATCTCAAAAATAGCATATTATAAAATTCTATCTGGCATGCAAGTATAGGCAAATCTATGGTTATAGAAGTCAGAACAGTAGTTGCCTAAGGAAGAGGGAGCTGGTGGTTGACCAAAAGTGGGGAATTAAGAACTTTCCTAGGTACTGCAAGTGTATCTTGATTGGGACATTAGTTTCAGGGGTGTATACATGTATTAAAATTCATCAAATTGCCCACTTAATATCTGAACATTTTATCTGATGTAAATTGTTCTTCCTTAATTAAATAACTTAGATTATCATTGTGCTTAACCACATTAACAATCTAAAAGAGAAAATTATATGATTATCTCAATGGTTGAAGAAAAAATCATAATCAAATTTAATATCAATTTATGATAATCAGTTTTTAGTATATTAGGAGTAGAGTGACACTTCTTTGATCTAATGAGTTGACAATACACATAATACTTAATAATGAAGTTTGAAAAAGTTCGAGACTGAGAAACGATCACCATTTCTAGTTCATGCTGCACTATAGTGCCTTAGCCAGTATAGTCTGACAAAGAAAAAAAATGAACAAATGTATAAAAAATGAAGAGTAAGGAATAAACTCAATTGTGGACAACACAATTGTATATTTAGAAAATTTAAAAAGCTATCCCCAGCTGACTTTTTTAGAATCAATAAGAGAGTTTAGCATGTTACTGAGCACAATGCCAATATAAAAAAGTTACATTGTTATATTCCAGCCACAAATGTTTTGAAAACAAAATTAAAAGTAACATTTAAATAACATTTAAATACCAAATATTAGAAATAAATATAACAAAAATTTATAAGACTTTTATCCATAAACTTATGGATGAGTACTAAAGGGAACTGTATAAGAATTAGGTAAATAAAAGTATATACAATATTCATGATTTGACAGACTTAATGTTGTTTACAGATGCCTTTATCCCAAATTATTTTGTATATTTAGCACAATTTAAAATATGTTTGTGTTATATGATGTTTGATGCTAAAAAGTACATGAAATTCAACATGGCAAGAATTGTCAAGACACACTTGAAGAACAGGATGAGAACCTTGGCTCTACTAGATAGCAAAATTTATTATAAATTGACATTATGACAGAATTGATTTGGCCAAGGTAAAAAACATAAACATCAGGAAGCAGTGGTTCTCAACTAGGCGCAGTTTTGACCCTCTAGGAGACATTTTGCAATGTGTGAAAACATTTTGAATGTCTGGGTTGGAGGATGGGAGGAAGAGTGGGTAGATTGGCTGGGATCTAATGGGTAAAGGCCAGAGATGCTGCTAAACATCCTAAAATTCACACACAATTCTCTCGAAACAAATAATTTTCCAGTCTAAAATGAATATTGCAGATTTTGAGAACTGTGGAGTATTCAGAAGTGGAACCATGCATATTAGGATTATTAGCTAATATCAAAGGTGGAAATGAAGAATACTAGAAAAAATGATATTTCCAGTAAATGATACTGGGACAATTAGAAATTCAAGTTGATGAAAACTTGACCCTAACTCATACCTTATACCACAATTAAATCAAGATGGCTTGTAAAACTAAATGTGAAATAATAGAGATTTTAGAAGATAAAGCATGAGGGAATCTTTATAACCTTGGGGCAGAGAAAGACTTTATATACAGGAAACTAAAATCCTAATTATAGGTGAAAGGACTGCAAATGTGGCTACATGAAAAGTAAGAAGTTTTGTTTATCCAACGACATAGCTTGTTGAAAAGCAAATTGGCACAGCCTCTTGGGGGAAGAAGATAAGAGGAGAAATGCTGGGGGCAGAGGGACATCAAGTGCAAATGTTCTGGTGTGGGAGAATGCTTGATGGATTTAAAGAACAGTAAGAAGGCTGGCTGAAGAGTAGTAGGAGTAATAGACAATGAGATTAGAAAATTTATAATAAACCAGATTAAAGTAGCCAGTTTTAGGCTATTTTGTAAGGATTTTATTCTGAAAGAGGAGGACTGAGGCTTTACCATTGGATTTAGCACCCTGTAGGTCATTGAACCATTAGAGATGTTTACAGTGGGTGTGGTGGGGGTGGTGTCTACTTGTGTGGGAGAGGGGAGAATAGGGATGTTGCAAAAACCTGATTGGAGATTCAAAAAGGAATGTAAAAAATTAAGACAGTGATGATTAATAACTCTTCTGAGAATTTTTCATATAAGAGAAGTAGATAAATAGGATCCTAGGGCTTCCCTGGTGGCGCAGTGGTTGAGAGTCAGCCTGCCGACGCAGGGGACACGGGTTCGTGCCCTGGTCCGGGAAGATCCCATATGCCACGGAGCGGCTAGGCCCGTGAGCCATGGCTGCTGAGCCTGCGCGTCCAGAGCCTGTGCTCCGCAACAGGAGAGGCCACAACAGTGAGAGGCCCACGTACCGCAAAAAAAAAAAAAAAAAAATAGGATCCTAGCTTAAGGGGTGGTAGAAGGGATTTTTTTTTTTTTTTTCTCAGTAGGCAAAGTTAATGGGCCAATCAGCATGGTTTTGGTTGTCTGTCCACATTCAGCTGCAAAGGTAAATAAGCTGGGAAAATAAAGTTAGAATTAATAATGTTTTTCATTTAGTCAGGTACTTAAAATGAACCAAGAAAGATGCAAGATATTTTAGGATATATACATATATATATATATATATATATATATATATATTTTTTTTTTTTTTTTTTTTTTTTTTTTTTTTTTTTTGCGGTATGCGGGCCTCTCACTGTTGTGGCCTCTCCCGTTGCAGAGCACAGGCTCCGGACGCGCAGGCTCAGCGGTCATGGCTCACGGGCCCAATCGCTCCGCGGCATGTGGTATCTTCTTGGACCGGGGCACGAACCCGTGTGCCCTGCATCGGCAGGTGGACTCCCAACCACTGCGCCACCAGGGAAGCCCTGATATTTTAGGATATATGAAAAAAGTTTCCTTAAGTCTTTAAGAGACACTGAAAAAGTGGTCAATAGTTTATGGGTCCCAGTAGGGTCGAAATAGTCCTGATATCGAGGTATTGGATATCAGCTGAAAAGAAAAGAAGTGGTGATTTGAGATGCTTGAAACTGAGATTTTAGTGGTGTCACAGTTATTAGCAATGACAAACTTTTTTGTATGATGATAGAGAATGGACATATGAGATATGTGTGAAGACAAGATCACTGCAAGAGAAGAAAAATTATGCTTTATCATTTTATGTTAGGGTCATTTATGAGTGTCCTGAAATGACTAAAACGGTGATAGGAATATCATTGAGTTAGTAACAATGAATCAGTAACTAAAATCTTTTAATATCTCAAATGAATCACAGACTTAGAGTAAAATACAAAGCTATAACATTCCTAGAAAATAATATAAGAAAAAAAATAGATGACATTGGGTGTGGCAATGACTTTTTAGATACAACACCAAAGACATGGTCCATGAAAGAAATAAGTGATGAACTGAATTTTATGAAAATTAAAAACTTCTCTACAAAAGACAATGTAAAGAAAATGAGGAGACAAGCACAGATTGGGAGAAAATGTTTGCAAAAGACACATCTGATAAGGGACTGTATTCTAAATCATACTAAGAATATTTAAAATTCAGTAAACTAGGAATAGAGGAAAATCTTGCAACTTGATAAAGACTCATATACACTCTAGCTTTCACAATAATCAACACTATCCAATTCTTTTTCAGAAGTGCGACTTCACTGGTAAAATTAAAAAGCTGAGTGGCTACTAGTTACTATCTCCTTTTTGATATGAATTAAACCGTAAAGGAATTGTAACACAAGTGACAGTTTTACACAGAATAAACCTTGATGTTAAAGAAAACAATAATATATATGGAATTTACTTAGGTGGTTATAGTGATTAAGGTTAAGGCCCTCTATATGCATTACACACTCTGTCTAGTGACATACGTTTGAGGACACAGTAATATAATGAATCAATCAGATCCTACATTTCAGCTCAGCTGGTAGAAAGATAATAATAAAATTTGTGGAACAGAATTGTTCTATTGATCTCTCCTAAATCTAATCTCCTTTGTGGTATCTACCGATCACTAGGTTTCTACCCCTACAGGACTCTTGCCCTAAAGCAGTGACAGCTGGGGTTGCTATTATATCAAGAATGTTTTCATTAAGCCCTGTCATCCATTATTTGAATACAGTCATCAAAAACATGACAGCAAGTGCTTCTCATGAGTCTGACCATTCTATAATAACATAAAGGAATACACAAACACACCCACATACAAACACACACATATTTTCTAGTCTAGGCTTATTAACATGGAAAGTGATTGGGGCTGAATCAGATAAGAAAAAAATCTTAATTTCCCCCTCTCTCTCTATCAATTAAATTAGAATAGCAGGAGTCAGAACATGGAAATGTGGGTGCTTTCTTACTTTGTAGTATAAAAAATAGTCATATTCAAGACATTGAATATCATTTTTAAAAGAAAGTAGAAGCTCATTTCAGTGACAGTATGACCTTCAATAATGTCCAAACTCCTGCTGCCTCTAAAATGGCTTTTATGTTTCAAGGGTATCTTTTCTGTCTTCAGCCAAGATTTTAAAATACAGAGGTGAGGTCGGGTGTCTCGTAGAAAGATAGATTCAGGGAAGACAGATCCAAGAAGGAATAATAATTCCAGTTAGTGATTTTGATGAGTAAAAACTAAGCAAACTACTTGTGTGTTAAGTCAGTGTGGAAATATAATTTCTGCATTCTTTTTAAGAAAAGGAACTAGTAATTTGAATTAGTGGAAAGTAAAACTGTTATTTAGTTATATATGTATATGTTATTTATAATAAATATAGATAAAAATTGATAATGTGGTATATTCCCCATTGAAAATCACCTACCGTTTTAATAAGGCCTGGGAAAAATCCAGTATTTTGAAGGAATGAATAGGAAGAATTTCAGTTAAAGATGATATCAGTATTCTTGAAATTTTTGAAAATTTAAAAACATTTAAAAACCTTTCCTTACCTCTTTCGTGTCTAGCTATAAAAGGTGCAATAAATACGTTGAAAAAGGGCTAATGACATCCCAGTATTTAACATTATCATTTTTAAGACTTCTATGAACTACAATTAGATAATTACTGCTAATTAGTATATAAGGATAGCAGAATTACTAGAGTGTATAAGAGAGTCAGCAATATGTTGAATGTATTCATCCAGGGATCAGTGGGGCTGACATTTTCTTTGCTTTTTTTTGTTAACACTGAATAAAGACTTGCTCTTGGTCTTTATTAACTCCAAATGTGATTTTGCTTACAATTTTCATTAGTTTATATTTTACACTATTCATATTTATGTCTTTGATATATTGCTCTTTCTTATATATAGCTCAAGGGACTTTAACATATTATCATGGAGAACTGAAATCTAAAACCAAGATTGCAAACTGAACTGTGAGGAATTTTTACATTTTGAAAGTTCTTTTTTACTCTTAAATATTGAATCTATTTTTGAATAATTTCTTATAAGAAGAATAATGCTTAAAATCACAAATCCTTTCTAAGGATATGACCATTACATTGACTATGTCATCATCTCAAATGTAAAGGTAGCTTGGTTTATGTGTAAAAAGTAGAATGAAGGTAAATTAGGTCCATCCAGATATAGCAATGGACAAAAAGTTAAAGATGAAGAAAGGTCTATGCTAGTAACATTAAACTGTTAAAAAAAGAAATTAAAATCTCAAGTAGTCTGTTACATATTCTTTTAAAAATATAATGCTAGTTAAATTCATTTTAAAAAAGGAGCTAATCAATACCAAAAAAACAACCCAATCCAAAAATGGGCAGAAGACCTAAATAGACATTTCTCCAAAGAAGATATACAGCTGACCAACAAATACGTGAAAGGATGCTCAACATCACTAATCATTAGAGAAATGCAAATCAAAACTACAATGAGGTATCACCTCACACCAGAATGGCCATCATCAGAAAATCTACAAACAATAAATGCTGGAGAGGGTGTGGAGAAAAGGGAACCCTCTTGCACTGTTGGTGGGAATGTAAATTGATACAGCCGCTATGGAGAACAGCATGGAGGTTCCTTAAAAAACTAAAAATAGAACTACCATACGACCCAGCAATCCCACTACTGGGCATACACCCTGAAAAAGCCATAATTCAAGAAGAGTCATGTACCACAATTTTCATTGCAGCTCAATTTACAATAGCCAGGACATGGAAGCAACCTAAGTGTTCATCGACAGATGAATGGGTAAAGAAGATGTGGCACATATACACAATGGAATATTACTCAGCCATAAAAAGAAACAAAATTGAGTTATTTGTAGTTAGGTGGATGGACCTAGAGTCTGTCATACAGAGTGAAGTCAGAAAGAGAAAAACAAAAATGTGTTAATACATGTGCATATTAATGCATGTATGTGGAATCAAAAAAAATGGTTCTGAAGAACCTAGGGGCAGGACAGGAATAAAGACGCAGATGTAGAGAATGGACTTGAGGACACAGGGAGGGAGAAGGGTAAGCTGGGACGAAGTGAGAGAGTGGCATGGACATATATACACTACCAAATGTAAAATAGATAGCTAGTGGGAAGAAGCTGCATAGCACAGGGAGATCAGCTCGGTGCTTTGTGACCACCTAGAGGGGTGGGATAGGGAGTATGGGAGGGAGATGCAAGAGGGAGGAGATATAGGGATATATGTATATGTATACCTGATTCACTGTTAAAAAGCAGAAACTAACACACCATTGTAAAGCAATTATACTCCAATAAAGATGTTAAAAAAAGAAAAAAGGAGCTAAATGATACAAATGAATAGATTCTCATGGGCCCTGAATTACAACATTAACATTACTACTTTGTACTCTAAAATGTCAGGCATGTTCTTCAGAGTTATCCTAGTAGATCTTTCTTCCTTGCTATTTATCCATAGCTACTAATACCAAATGAAATGTGATGCCTAAACGCATGGTGATAATAAGTATTAAGAAATTATTACTTGTACCATCCTCCTTTCATTCATTCTTTCAGTGAATGATGGCCATCTTTATGATTCATTTCACCATAAGTCATTAAGATAATTATAGTAAAAATAAAACTGGGCTTCCCTGGTGGCGCAGTGGTTGAGAGCCCGCCTGCCGATGCAGGGGACACCGGTTCATGACCCAGTCTGGGAAGATCCCACATGACGTGGAGCGGCTAGGCCCGTGAGCCATGGCCGCTGAGCCTGTGCGTCCAGAGCCTGTGCTCCGCAACGGGAGAGGCCACAGCAGTGAGAGGCCTGCGTACTGCAAAAAAAAAAAAAAAATGATTTTACCCCATGAATCCAAATGTGCTGCATAGTTATTGCGTTAAAGTGATTCCTTCTTTCTGGATCAGTGTCCATTTGTTTTGATGAGCAGTAGTTCTTTCTCTTTCCCTGGCCACGTATCGCCACGGAGCATTATTTTTTAAAACAGGTGTTGGGACTTCCCTGGTGGTCCAGCAGTTAAGACTCTGTGCTCCCAATGCAGGGAGGCTGGGTTCGATCCTTGGTCAGGGAACTAGATCCCACATGCTGAAGTGAAGATTCTGCGTGCCACGAGTAAGACCCAGCACAGCCAAATAAATAAATAAATAAAATATTTTTTTAAAAATAAAATGAAACAAGTGTTAGGAACTCACTTCACTAAATGCAGAGCTCCCTGGACTAAGGTCTAGATTTCTTTATGTGTTCAAAATTCCTAAGGTGTTTGTCCTCTTTTTTAACCTAAAAGGCTTATCTTATTCTTGCTAAACTTTTAGTTTATTTTTATTACAATGATAGGAAACAAGAAAAAAAGGGAGAATTTATAAAGATCCCACCAGAATTTCCTCCAGTCTCTAGCTCCATAGATTACAAATCTTAACAATTTGTTGTGCATCTTTCTGGACTGTTTCTATACAATAACAAAAGATGGATCTATGTATCTGAGCATACACATGTATAAATGTGCACCCATAAAATATGAATATACAATTACATATATGTATATGTGTGTATTATACATATACACACACACAATTTTAAAAACAAATATAGGTTTACATTAGTCATATATATTTCTTTTTCTCTCCAATATCTTCATATCTTCTAATAAATAACAATCTGCCCACCTCTTTTTAGTTACATCCTATATCCTTTCCTTCTTAACTGAGCTCTTTGAAAGAGTAGTGCAAACCCCTGGTCTTCACTTCCCAGGTACCAATCACTTCTAGTGGCACTATGCCTTGATAACATCACTCCACAGAAGCTTCTCTTGAAAAAGACACTGATGGTCTCTTTATGGACAAATTTAATAAACACTTTCTGGTTTTTTATCTTGGTATAAATCTAAGCTATATTGCCTAATGAATGACTTATTGTTCCTTATCTTTCGTTTTGTTTTCTGCTTCCTTATCTTCCTTGACATTCTTTCCTTACTAGTATTTATTCTTAGTCTCTTTCATGAGTTTCTCATTTTGCTCTAATGACATTTAGGGTCTTCCATGAGTCTTTAATTCTTTCCTCTCTATATATTCTTCCTTTGAGTGATCTCATTCCCTCTCAGGGTTTACCCTACAATCATGCTAAATGATCCAGCCCTAACTTTCTAAGTATGGCCTATTCTGGAGCTAAAAATAATGCCAACTGCCCACTACTCCTGTGTCCTGTGGATTCGTCAAATCTGTCCTACCTCATATTGAGCTCCATCTCTGTCTGTGACCCACCTCCACCCTCCTCCACCCTGTGGTTTTCTTTGTATTCCATATGTTGCCGGTTAATAGTATTACCAAATTAAATTAGTTAGAAACCTGGAAGTTATCCCAAACTCTTACCTTTTCTAATCAATCTAGTTCCTGACAATTTTACTTCCTAAATATTTTTTTCAAATATTTCACTCTTTTTTTATTACCATCAAAACAGAGTTTTGAGGAAAGAAATGAGAGACCACTTCTAACTATGTACAAGTTGTCTTTGAATCTAATCATAAATTAAGGCATTGTAGGAAAAATAAATATGAAGATAGTCTTGAAAGGTTGGGGGGGTCCAGTCAGATAGAGGAATAGGCATAGAGAGGGGAGGAAGTAGAAGTTATTACTGATAGGGCAGTTTCAGACCAAACAGAGGCTTATGAATGCCAAGCTGTGGAATTTGAATTTTATTTTAGGATACGGCTGTCATTGAAGAATTATCAGTAGAAGAGTGACAGGATTAGAGTTATGTTTTAGGATTATTAATCTGACCACATGCATTGTTTGGGCTGAAAGGCAAAAAAATCTGAAGGTGGCAAAACCAGGTCAGAGACTTTTGAAAAAAAATATAAGAAGTAAAAAAAGGTGTGAATTAGATTCCAAAGTGAATCAAAAGAAAGGTAATACATTGAAGGACTTTTGTTATACTTCTAATTTAAGCTGAAAGAGACTTTACCAAGAATAAAGTGCAAATTCCTTTGGTTAATTATTTATACGTTTTTCTCATTATGTAGAATTGTATTAAAATAAGGAGAGATTAATTAAACAGTAAAGTTTACATCTTCTAAAGTTGATTTAATAATTCTGCCTAATTCTTTATTTATTTTACGAAAGTATGTGAAAGAAAATACAGAAGTTTCAGATGACTTAGGAAAACAAATGGAAGTGTCAGCTTTCTGCATGTGCCATTACATGCTCACCTAGAGTGGACAATGAACAAACTGACATCAGTCACCTTTGTTTGCCTTGTAAGATATACTTAAAGTATCCAAACACATTGGTTTCATTGCTGTAAATCCTGTTTAATAAAATTGATACTTCTCTTACCACACCTGCTATGTTCTGACAGTAAATAGTGCTATCTACTTAGTAAAATCAACGTTGTTGTAAGGCTTAGCAGATGTTTTAGGGCACAGACACAAACCTTATAATGAGTGAGTTCAAGAATAAATTTTAACATCAGTTTGTCATTTTGTTCATTTAATTTTTTCTTCCTGATCTGTCTTGTAATTAAAGGGCCAGAGTGCAATGGTTTGAATATAGAGAGGCTTCTAAGATATATTTTGAAACAGATTATCTTCATAAAAGTATCTTCACATTAGATTTTGGAGTGTCCAGAGCAATAATTAACCCTAGCATTTTACATTTCTGTGACTTGATAGATCCTTTCATCACTCCTTAGAGGGAAAAGGCTAGAATTTGTTGTTTCTCTGAGACAGGAAAAAAAAAAAATCTTTAAAGTGTGATAAAGTTTCCTATTATATCTTTAATCATAACTCTATGACCACTATGGATACCCAGAATTAATCATTTCACTTATGTCCAGAAATGGAAAAATAAAAGCAAGCTGATGCTTTTAATTATTACACGAACTATGTAGCAAGAAGAGCTTGGGATTCCAAATTAGATAAGCCAGATTCAATCCAGGTTCTGCCATTTACTGGTTATGTTAGCTCTGCTGGTGGCCTAGCATCTCTGAATCTTATTTTTCTCATGTATGAAAAATTCACAGAATGTTGTGGGAATCAAATAAGTAGTGCATAGCACATAGCCTGGCCTGTTTCTAAAACATGTGGTTCAAGAGATTAGTGTTTAGCAAATTATCACATTCACATAGTGATATTTTATCACTAATAATTTTGAGGAATTTAGTAAAAAATTATATATTTTATTGATTTATCAAATACCTATCACTTCTACTCTATGTCGTGCCTTTTCTAGGTACTAAGGATAAAGAAGTGAATAAGATAAATTCCCTGCTTTTGTAGAGCTTCTGTTCCAGTAAGTGTAAACCAAAAGTAAGGTGATAAACTAACAAATATATAATATTTCAGGTGGTAATATGTTTTATGAAGAAAGGTTAAGTAAGTTAAGGAGAGGGAGGAAGACGTAAACTGGAGGCAGGTATTAGTTTAGATAGAATTGTTAAGGAATGAAACTCAGATTAGTGAAAATTTAAGCAGAGACCTGAATGAAGCAAGCAGGAGGATTATTGGAGTTCCTTCCCCAGTGAAGGAAATGAGCTTAAAAATGGCACGGAGATGGGAAAAGTCTTGGCGTGTTCTCACCAGAATTCTACTAGGTAATACATTACTTCACCCAGCAAGTCTTAAAGGTGTTAATTAAGAAGCAATGTATATGTGATATTGAGGTCAGAAAAGTGTTAAAGATGTAACCACATAGAAATTTTCTATATAAGAGGCTGAAGCACAGGATGAAAATATCTATACACATCTCACACACAGCATATTTAAATTTAATGGTAAGTGAAGTTCATTAGAGTAAACTTAAGGATTTAAATGATGAAGTACTAAAGAATCTTAGAAGTAATGTTGAAGGAATTATTAACCTTGAAACTAATTAATTCAATTATGGAATATAATTCAAAATTCATCTGCTTTGAATTTCTTCCAATTTTTCATATATCATCTTCTCTGATAACTAGTATGTCTACCTTTTGTGGGTTTTTGTTTGTTTGTTTTTTTTCATGTGTTTTATTGTTTTGTTTTTGTTTTAAGTAGTGGTGATATAATGACCTACGAGATGAAACCTGAAAAAACAAAACAAAACATATATATGTACATAATTTGTTAGAGCTAAAGCAGCACCTTCCTGGACTCCCAATTTTTTTAAAAGCTTCTATTTCAGTCTTCTTTGTGTGTGTGTGAAAAGCTCTTATTTATGGAAGATACTACTTCAAATCACATTTTACCTTAATTTGTGGATCTTTATGTGATGTACATAAAACACTAAAATTAGGCCCCACTTAGTTAATACACAATTATGTGCCTAACTTCTTTTTTTCTTCTTCCATTTTTTTTTCTTTCAAATATAAGATCTCCATCTGGTTTTGAAAACAAATCAAGTTTTTTCACTCTATAGGAATTAGGCTCATAGAAATAGTGCTTGCATTCTTGATTCCCAAACGTTTATAGTATCCTGGGTACCTTCCAAATTTGAGGTTTTACGGTAGACATCATAATCTATTCCAGGGAGATACAGTAAGTTCCTGGTCTTAAAATCAGGAACTAAATTTGTATTCTTATTTTTTGCTAGCTAACTTGGTCATCTTGGCACAAGTAAAAACTTTTTGGACTTCACATTTTTGTGGAATATGCAGTGGTTGAATTAATTTCTAAAGTGTTCTGTATCCTAACCATCTCAGTTATATAGTATTTTAAAATATTCAGTTATTAAATGCTATATGAAATTCCATTGTTTTAACCATTACTTGTTTTAAATACTTTCAGAAACCCAAACATAATGTTGAATATCGTTTATACTTTGACATTCCCGGTTGCATATTCAGAGTAGACTATTAAAAAGTGTAAATATTTTAAACTTCTCCAAACTCACCTACTCACAAGCTGCTAGATTTCCTGCCTCCATATTTTATGATCTATTTTATTAGTTTGAATTTTTTATCTCTAGTTGTATTTTTTCTATACATTTATTTTGTCTTCTTTACTGTATCGTAAACTCTATGAAGATAAAATATATATCTATTGATTACATCCTTTGATTTTTAGCACAATATGCAAAGCAGTCATGTATAAATAAATACATTGACAGATTCTTTCTTAATCAAGGACAATGGATAATAGGAATGATTCTTAGACTAGTCTTACTATGACATTGATTTATTATTGTTGTCAAGTAAAAGGGCCATATACAGAAATCCAGCCATAAAAACTAGTGATCGATTTCCTTAAGCATCTTACATTTGAATTCAATTTATGTCCTATTAAATTAAGGGGAAATAAGTCAGGTAATGTCATGTCATGTAAATGCCTGATCTCACTTTTATTTCCATAGCAACCTGATTTAATATAAATATCATCATGCAATAAAACTAGATTAAATCAAAGAAAAATGGTATTGGAGAGTAAAAAGGACTTTATCTAAAACTGCTACTCTGTCAATCTCTTCTTTCAAGTTTTCTCCAAAGTAAAAGTACCATTTCAAAGGATATATGGCATAAGAATACCTGCTCTTTGTTAGAGTAAGATTAAATTTACTCATTTAATTGTTTTTTCTGCCACATTTCATTTAGATTCTAGGGTAAGAGTAAACAAAGTTCTTTGTTTCTCTAATATATATTTTAATATACATTTTTGTTTTGAAATTCTGTACTAGAAGCAGAGGCTGAATTCATATTAATCTTGACATGTTTATATTTTAAAATCTTTAATGAACAAATTTGCAAGAGTTATTAAACCTAAGAAAGAAGTAATTCTGTTTTATAGATATATATAGAGAGAGAGATAAAGAGATAGATAGATAATCTCAGTAACAGTTTGGCAGTTGAAACTGATTTTAAATATAATTGTGTTCCAGATTGCCACTGCAGTTAAATGTTTAGGAAACTAAACTTTTGACCACTTTCTCTTTATGAGAAACAGAAACAACTGCTAGTATACATTCACACTACCAGAGATCACTCAACCTTAGCAATAATAGAAAAGCAGTTTCAATTTAATCATTCTTTTTATACAAATGGGATGGAAAATTCTTGTAGATTATTGTTAGTGGACTACTAACTGGATATCCTCGCATGGCTTAAAACAGGTGCCAGAAATTGGGATTCATATTCTCTCTTCCTGGTACTTACAACTGATTCATTCTGTGGCTTAGGGTTTAAGCATATGTGAATTACTCACCTTGTGAACTGGTTGGATGCCTATTATGTTTGTTTATCTCTTTAGTAAATGATCTTTTATTCATAGTCAGTAACTATTATAAATATTAACCCATTGCCTTAAAAGGATGTATAACCAAAAAATGTTGATTTAGCACCCACTAGTTACATTTTTATATTTGAGACATTATGCTGTTTAATTATTAATTTAGTTGATCAGCTTATATACTAGTAATACCATGATAAAGATAAAACACTTAAAAAGTGATTATACTTAAAATTAAGCCTAGAATAAAATATGATTTTACAAATAGTAATGTGACAGCCCATTAAATAGACATTTTGCAAATCTTATTATATTTCAGAAAACAGGATAGTTTGAAAATTAATCTAATTATGAACCTTTCTAACTCTATAGATTATGGTTTCATGTATATTTATCTCCTATTCTTTCCAACTTCTCCGACCTTCCACTTTTCTCTAACATAGTTTATTAATGGCAAAGAGTATGGGACAATGAACTAAAGATAGACTGAAAAAATTAAGAGAGATAGAATATGTTATTACATGAAAAATAGTTGGATTCTTTTGGGGGTACATTAACTCATTCCATTAAGATTTTATTCTGAGTCATCCTCAGAATATTGGTTCTCTGTGTCTTATATTCTTCTTCATCAAAATGGCGATAGGAATATTTTCTCACTGGGTAATTATAAAGATTAGATAATTCATGAGAAGTTCTAAAAGTGCTTCTTTAATTAATCTTTCATTTATTAATCCTTCTTATTAAGTCTTAGTCATCCTGCTCTCAAATCCCATATTTTGCACATTAATATTTTGCCTTTCAATACATGAGCCTTAGTGCAGGTAACCCCAAATAGCAAGTATTTCCAAAGAAGCAACCATATTGAATTCTTGTGACTTAAGGAAGCTTCCTATAGTTGCTGACATCAATTGCAAGAAATAACTATGTACTACATAAGCATGTCAAAACGACAAAGTTCTGGGCTTCCCTAGTGGCGCAGTGGTTGAGGGTCCGCCTGCCGATGCAGGCGACATGGGTTCGTGCCCCGGTCCGGGAAGATCCCGCGTGCCGTGGAGCGGCTGTGCCCGTGAGCCATGGCCTCTGAGCCTGCGCGTCCGGAGCCTGTGCTCCGTGGCGGGAGGGACCACAGCGGTGAGAGGCCCGCGTACAGCGAAAAAAAAAAAAAAGACAAAGTTCTGATATGGGAAGAAACTGAAAAATTTAGTAACATTTGTAAACAAAACTGAGTGAAAAGAGTTAAAAACCAACTTAAAAATCAGTTTGTTTCAAAAAAACTGACTTTTGGAGGTAATGATCATTGTTTTGTATTTCAGAAGCATTGAGTTTAGAAAACAATATATGTTAATGGTTTTGTACATTTGTCTTTTCTCATATATATTTTAAATAATCAGTAATTGATTTTGGAATAATGATTCAGGTAAATTTCTGGTTGGAAAGAAAAGAGATGACTGACCATCAAGTGTGATTTTCTATGGCTAATATACACATACTGCTATTAGGTGGGGCTTTCCCCTCCCATTTTAACATATGCCTTTTAGGTTTTTATGTTTTCTATAATGATTTCTCACTCAAGGATATCCTTGATATCCTTTTTATTCTTTTTTCATCTGTATTAAAGAAAGAGTTATGTGGAAATACATACTGTATATGTCCCTTTTGTTCATACCTCTAGACATGACCTTAGATTCCCTATGCCTTGTGTGGAACAATTTTTGTAAGCTCAAGTTTCCATTCAATTACATGACATCTCTATACTGATTCCATGTCTATTCCTATACTCTGTAAGCTGAAGCTTGCTTCTTCCTGATATATTTCCACCATCATTGTCAGCAACTTAATATCATATCCTCATGAGCTAACTATAATGCTTGCCTAGGTAAATCCCTTTCAGTCCTTCCTGAAAAAGCTGTCATTGCAATTTACACTTTTTATTCTTGTCTGCTTCCTCGATTTAATAGTGATTATGATGATGATGATGATAATGATGATTGGAATATCTACTTCTTATTTGGTGTTTGTCAGTTCTAAGTGCTTTATACATATTAACACATTTATATTTACAATAAGTCCATGAAGTATGTACTATTATCATCCTTATCTTATAGATAAGGAAACTGAGCCATAGACTGCCTAAGCAGCTTGCCCATGGTGACAAAGAAGCAAAGTTGGAAAAAAAAATAACATCTGAAGTAACTCATTAAAAGTCTATGAGTATATAATTTCTGAAAGCCTGACTATGGTCTGCATTAGTCTTTTCATGTCATGGGCTTATTGCCACTCTGTATAGCAAACATTTTGTAGTACTCCTATCACTATCTTGAAATATTATTTATGCAAATATAAACTATCTGTATATGTGGTTTAAATAAAATTGATATATTGCCCTAATTTTAAAGAAAAATAAAAGGAAATTAATTTACAATAAAAATTTGTATTTTAAGTTTTAAATGTTTGGGCTCGACTACACTAAAATATTTAAATAAGTAAATCTGGTTCTTGTCTATACGTAGAATCAACATGAGTTAGGTATATTGTATTGCAGATCTGTATAGCATACAGGTGTGTTCCATTGGTGACCTGATTTTCCAAAATGATGCTCTTGGTAAAATTTTGAATGAAATAAAGTAAAATTCTTCTAGTGATTTACACAGTAATTACATTGATGGAAAATTCAGCATATACAGTTGTCCCTCAGTATCTGTGGGGGATTGCTTCCAGTCCCACTATGGATACCAAAATTCTCAGATGCTCAGGTCTCATAGTTGGCCCTCCATATCCATGGTTGCACATCCACAGATTCAACCAACCATGAATCATGTAGTACTGTATGTATTTATTGAACAAAACACACATGTAAATGCACCAGCAGAGTGAAACACGTATTGTTCAATGGTCAACTGTTCTGTGCAAAAAAGCCTTTTTGTTTACATTAAATGTTTAGGTTAGGTTCTATGCTTGGATGTTTATATACATGTTTTTTACTTCATGAATGCCTGGTTGAATATTCAAAGGTTAAGAAAGATATAGTATAAATCTTTCTTGGGTGGTAGGGACCCATAGATTTTAGGTAATCCAACATCTTTGACTCCTCATAAAGTGTCAGCTTCAATACCCCCAGTTAGTCCCAGAATTTTATAGTACACCAGGTCTAGGGCATGATACGACACCTGTTGAGAACATCTGAATTAGGTAATTTCTGACCATTCAACAATTTGATACTATTTATATTTTTATAAGAAAAATCTCATGTTTTTCTTTTCTTTCTGAGTTAGGAAAAATACTAAGCACACAAACTCTTAGGTCAAAAGTACATCCCTTTTATACAATTCTGACGACTTAGAAAATGAATTCCTTTTTGTATCTTTAAAAGCATAACACTTACTGAAGGAAGAAGGAGTGGTCAAGAATTTTTTGTGTATTTATTTGAAGCCAGGCTTTCAAATGCTAAAGTTGAGCACTGTTGATTTGAAATGGTGTTTGATCTTTTTAGTTCCAGTCTTCACCTTTGCCTGTAAACTAAAATAGAAGAGAGAAGAAATGTAACTTGTTTGCTCTGAGTTTGGAATCAATAAGATAGTAGTAGTAGTAGTCGTCACAACAACAACAATAATAATTTAACAGCTAGCACCAGAATTCCTTTTATGGGAGAAACGTTTTCTTTGTTTAGGAAACGGGTCTTCTGGGTCTTTTGCCTCTCCATAAAACTTTATAATTGGCTTGCCAATTACACAAAGTAAGTTGCTGGTGTTTTGACTGGGATTGCATTGAATCTATACATGAAATTGGGAAGAATTGACGTCTTGAAAATATTGAGTCTTCCTATCCATGAATGTGGAATATTGCTCCATTTATTTAGTACTCTGATTTGTTCATTAGAGTTTTGTAGTTCTCCTCATCTAGATCATTTAAGTATTTTGTTAGAGTTATACCTAAGTACACTTTTTTTAGGTGCTGATATAAATAGTACTGTGTTTTAAATTTCAAATTCCACTTGTTCATTCCTGACAATATAAGAAAGCAGTTGACTTTTATATATTAACTGGATCTCTTGAAACCTTGCTATAATTGCTTATTACTTCTAGGAGTTTTTTGTCAATTCTTTCAGATTTTCTGCATAGATAATCATGTCTTCTGTGAATAAACAGTTTTGTCTTCCTTCCCAACCTGTATACCTTCCATTTCCTTTTCTTACCTTATTGTATTATCAAAGACTTCCCATTACTGTTGAAAAGAAGTGATGAAAGGGGATATCCTTGCCTTGTGTTTGATCTTAGTGGGAATGCTTTGAATTTCTCACCTTTAAGTGTGATGTTAGCTGTAGTTTTTTGTAGGTAGTCTTTATCAAGTTGAGAAAGTTCCCTTCTATTCCCAGGTTACTGAGAGTTTTATCATGAATGGGTATTGGATTTTGTCAAATTCTTTTTCTGCATCTATTAATATGATCATGTGATTTTTTTTTTAGCCTGTTGATGTGATGGATTATATTAATTGATTTTTGAATGTTCAACCAACCTTGCATACTGGGATAAATCCCACTTGTCATGGTGAATAATTCTTCTTATATGTTGTTGAATTTGATTTGCTAATATTTTGTTGAGGATTTTTGCATCTATGTTCATGAGAGATATTGGTCTGTAGTTTTCTTGTAATAGCTTTGTCTGGTTTTGGTATTAAGGTAATGATGTCCTCATAGAATAATGAGTTAGGAAGTATTCCTTCTGCTTCCATCTTCTGAAAGACATGTAGAGATTTGATATAATCCCTTCCTTAAATGTTTGGTGGATTCACCATCTAGGCCTTAGACTGACTTTTAAAGAGTCCCAGTTGGGTCTCTTGTAGATCAGTGCTCCTAAAATTTTAATAGACAGTGAATTACCCAGGAATCTGTTAAAATGTAGACTCTGATTCAGTAAGTCTAGAATGGGTCTGAAATTGTGCAAATCTAATAAGCTTCCAGGGGATGCTGTAGGTCTGTGGTTCATGCTTAGGATTTTAGAAGGTCCTGCATTCTAAGTTTTCTTCTCCATTCCTGTTTCCTGTGGTAGATTTTGTTTTGCTAGGATCTCTATCTTCAGCATTTCTGTAAATTAGAAATAAGCTTATAAGCTTGATTGGATTTATGTAAAACATTTTTTTGCCATAATAATAGCTAGTGTTGTGTACTTCATATTGCATCACATGAAGAAACACATGTCATGTTGTTCCACTGTTAATTATGCTATTTTATCATTTGGTTAAGATGATGATTATCAAATCTCACCACTGTTAAAGAGTTTTCCCCCTTTTGCATTTGACCTGTTATCTGTGGGGTGATATATTAATATCATCCATGTATCTTGTTTCCCAACAATCTTCCTCCTAGTGTGTGTGTGTTTGTACTAATATTTCCACTAAAACAGAATATGTAAACACCACCACCAATAATAATAATCAACCTAGTATGTTGTAAACTTGCATATAATTTATTGATGATAGGTTTAAGAACAAACAATTCATTCCAGACTTTGGGGCTGCATTTAGTAAAAAAGAAACAAAGCAAGCAAACAAAAAAGCAAACACCCACACTTTATCATTCTTAAATAATCTTTGTCATACTCCCTTCTATGAAAAAGACCAAAAGAATGCAGGCACAACCAGCAGGGGAGTTAAAAAAGCGACCTTACCGAAGCAGTCCTGAGAGAATAGCTCTCAGTTTTTTCCCCTCCTCAGCCTCAAGCAGGAGAATGGATGCCAATGCCCAGGAATGTGGCAGGCCCAGGAGTTCTATTACTGTCCCTCGCGCAGGCACTTCCTTGACTCGGGGCTCTATGGTTTTGCAGTTTAAAACCGCCAATAAGAAAGGACGGTTTAAAGTCAACTGTCGTTTCACTCATTTCAGTTGCACATGGAATAGAAAGCAGAAGACAGGAAACGTGTACTGCTTCTGCACTGATTCCAGTGAGAGGGCGCGGTCTGTGGAGACAGGGCCTGAACCGTCACTGGCCAGTGGGAGCCTCTTCAAGCTGACTTCTGTGTTCTTTTGACATAAATCCACTGGGGAGGTGAGGGGTGTTGGTACTTCCTTGCTTTCTGGAAAAACTACATTTAACATGTTTGTATTTTTCCTGCCCAGATTTGTTGTCAGCTGTTTTCTCAAAGATCTCTGATTCCTTTTAGTAGGAAATAGTGTCTACAAAGCAGGACATAGTCGCTAGGTGAGATTATTGCTTTTGTGGGTTGTCATTACTTCTAGGTTTGTTTTAGTGGATCATTTATTCAATTTGGTAAGATCTTACTTGCTTCATATGTCACATTTTGCTTGGCCAGATTGCAATCCAGATAAAATTTTTGAAGAAGGGCACATAAGTAGCATACTTTTCAGGCTGTGGTAATGGTATGAATCAAAAAGAATATAGCAGAAAGACTTTGAAAATGTACTTATGTTGCTTTGGCACATGGATAAATGTAGTCAGATATAGAACTCAGGCACCATATCTTTTTCTTGAATTCAGCAGATGTTGGTTGTTCTACTGTCTTCTGTTTCTATATTTGATGAGTCTGAGAGTTAGTTTTTTCTTGTGGTTGGTTGTAAGTGATTTAAAAAAAAACAAATTCCTACACAGATAATAGGATTCTTTGAAATTAAATTATTTGATAAACAGTTTCTGAAATTAAATGACTTCATTTTCATAATAGTATGATTATACCTTCTTTGGTTGTCAAGAAACATTTATAGTTTCATGTTAGCACTTGAGCTAGAGAGCTACATTTATTTAAAGTTAAGGTGGGGAGGAATATGTTATCCTGGGCAGCAGTCTGAAAATTTTTCTCTGTAATTTCTTAAGTATTAATACCTGTGATTAGCTTTGAGCGGTACATCTTCTGCTTCCTCCCACTGCTTTCATGGAAACCAGCTACATTTTTGATAAAATGGGTGAGACCAACTCCCTGAAGCATACTGACATTTTGTACTTCACCATGTATTTTCATTTCACTATTACTACTGTTCCATAAATGCAAAGGTGACTTCCTTTCACATCTCATCTTTCTTCGTTTAGAGGGTTGTGATTCAGGGACAGGGGAGAAGGGAGTGGGGAACAACTTAACTAAGTAGTTTCTTTAATTATTTCTCACATTGTCTTATTTCCTCTTATGATGAAAGAAAGGACCCAAAGTGGTAGAGAGTTTTCAGCCTGCTCCCTGCCAAGCTCCTTTATAAGCCTCCTTTAGACTTCACTCCACATTTACCCACCACACTACATTGTGCTCATTTGCAGCAAGATTGTTCATAACACTGGCTAATTCTTCCAGTATTTTTTTCCAAATTGTATTTTCATCTGACTAATATTGTTTTAACTTTATGTTATTAGTTTGAGCCTTTTCCTACTTTGGGTGTTGGATGTTTTATTTTGTGGGGATTTATTCCATAGGGTATCCTGAGGGAGGGGAGGATTTTAAATGTGTACTTGGGATGCCACTATCTTCAAGCCCAGAGAAACTTAAAGGGTGATTTTGCACCTCTAGAAACCAGCATTCACTTCAGGAATAATTCCATGTGCATTCTGATCTGCCCATTCAATACTTTAAAATTCAAACTCCAAGAGCAGTTTGGATACAAAAGAAAATTGGGCTGAGTTGCATTCTTTTTTCTTCATATGCCCTATTTAAAAATTACAGTACACGTTACCACATTAGAGATTCTATTTATATCTAGATAAATCTAGTCAGGTACTAGAGATTCCAAGTTTACTTGCCAAAAGCAATTGCTATTTATGAACATCAAATGTAAGCAAATCTTATTCTATTTCAGAGTACTCACATGTCAGACCCAAGCAAGTGCAATGTATTTTCACGTTTTGAAACAATATTCTCAATCTAGAAGACAGAGGCTGAGGCATTTCTCCTATTGAAAAATTTCAGGTCAGGTTGAAGGATACATTATGGTCGAGTTCCAATCTAAAACTTTTATTATATAACGGGAATTAATACAGTTCGTACTCTTGTGTCTGGTTTCTTTCATTCAGCATAATGTTTCTAGATTTATCCTTGTTTTATAAGTAGATTATTCCTTTTTTATTGCTGAATAGAATTCCACTGTATGAATTGCCATAATTTATGCAGTCTCCTATTGATGGACATCTGGAATGTTCCAGCTTTTTGCTATTATGAATAAAGCATCTATGAACAATCTTATCTTTTTATATGTCATTTCCCTTGAATAAATTCTTAAAAATGACATTGCTAGGTTACTAGGTAGATGCATATTTATTTTTATAAGAAACTGCCTATTTCTAAATTGGTTGTGCTATTTTATATTCCTGCAAAGAATATATGAGAACGAACACATTTTTCTAATATCCAATATTGTCAGGTTGTTTTATTTGTTTGTTTTTAGCCATTCTGGTGAGTGTGTAGATATATTGTAGTTTTAATTATACTTCTCAAGCTTATAGTTGAATATCAAATCAGAAAGCAGGACTAATGTAGTTTGTAATTATTATACTTTACCTGTATATGTAATAAAATTTCATTTATACTTGTCAAAATATAACTTACAAAGAATAGGTAAAACATCATGACCTATATATAAATGTAAAATGAGCATATGCCAGATATTTTATTGATTGAGAGAACCAGTAAAATGCTACAATCAATTCAGAGGAAAGTTTAAAATCAGTGTCATTTATAGGCTAGAAATTTACAAATAGATGCAAAACTGGATTTTTCCATGGGGTGGGTTGGGGGAATCAAGTATTTCTTTATTGGACAGACTTTTATTTCTGTGACTATAAGCAAGAATTATTTGCATTGCTTTCAGTTACCTACAGCTTACAGGATTGTAAGTAGCTTGAAGAAAATGATACAAAGGCAAAAACCCTTGAATCAGATAACCTTGAAGGATGTGCTCTAACAATTTTCCTTTGAATACACTCAGTAATTTTTTGTTCCATTTTAAAACCTTTCACAGTTTCCCCCTACATACATACGCTTGGTGTTAAAATAATCTGTTTGCAATTCCAAGAAATAAAAATGCTTAATGGCCAATTCTGTGTGTGTATATGTGATATCAGGAGGCATACTGACTATCCTTTCTCACATGAGGTCATACTAATTCTTTAAGTTAGGCACCAAATCAGGTAGTACATGGACCTTATTTTTTCTGACATTTTTCTGGAACTAAGAAAGATGCTTATAAAGAAAATTATATATTATACACACAGATACATACATATTCCCTTAACAGAATTAGGACTACTGTTTTGAAATTTTAGTAATATATAAAGACTACAATTTTACCTATTTAGAAAAGTGATTATATTCTTGGGATGTCATCATTTATCCTTATCCATGGAAAGTTATGGGATGTGTCTAACTTCAGGTAACTTAGCAGCTTTGCACTGACTTGATCAATTTTACATTGGAAGTTTTATTCACACACACACACACACACACACACATATGGCATGGCCACTGTAGAGTCTATAGTCCTCTTGCATCCTGAGTTGTCCATGTGGACTTGTCCTCTAAATTAATGTGAGATGAGGAGAATCTTCTAAATGTGTACCAACTGTGTAGAGAAGAAGAGTTAATCAACTAATGAATATATTAAGCAAGCAAGGGCCATAATGGAGGGAAAGGGGACATGCTATTCAGTTAAATGATTGTCTTTTGTTGTACTCCTAACAAAGTCATCAATTTAATAAGTTACTTCTGGTTGCAATATTAGGTTGACAACCTATAATTTATTCAGTCATTTGGTATAATTTCATTGTGATTCTACTAAATGTTAGCCACTATTCTAGGTATTTAGGTTACAGAAAATAGTGTTCCTGAAAACAGCCTGTCAGAGGAGATGGACGAGTTAAAAATTTTTTGATAAAATGCAGTGTGTTGAGATAGAAATTATTTTTTTCAGATAACAGTGTCAATTTTAGATGAACTATAAAAGATGTGCTAATTTCTCTTTGAAAAGCAGGTGGTTTAACTTTGAAAGGAAACACTAATTTAAATTAATCTAGTTAAGTGCCTTATTTTGATATTCTAAAATAGACTGATTTCTTTTTCAAGACTTTATAAATCAGAATTTTAATTAAAATATTTGGGCATAAACGTGGATACAGATTCAGTTGTAAGAAATCATACAGAGATATCCCATGTATTTCTTACCCGGTTTCTCCCAGTGATGACGTCTTGTAAAAAACTATATTACCATAATGTCACAACCAGGATGTTTACATTGATTTGTCTACTTACTAAACAATCTGTCATCACAAGGATACTTCTTGTTGCCCTTTTAAAGTCATACCCATTTCCTCCTCAATTCCCCTGACCCTGACCTCTGGCGACCACTAATCTGTTCTCTATTTCTATAACTGTATAATTCATAATGTTATATAAATGGAATCATACAGTGTGTGAGCATTTAGTATTGGCTTTTATCACTCTACATTATTCCCTGAAAATTCGTCCAATTTATTTTGTTTATCAATAACACATTTTTATTGCAGAGAAGTATTCCATGATATGGATGTACCATATCATACCAGTTTGTTTAATCATTCACCTTTTGAAGGGCATCTGTGTTGTTTCTGGTTTTTGGCCATTACAAATAAAGCTCCTAATCATTCATACCTGCATTCATTTGCAGGTTTTTGCATGAAAACACATTTTTACTTCTCTGGATTAATGTGTGAGATTGCGTTTTGCTGGATTGTATGGTAGTAGTATACTTATTTTCCAAGAAACTTTTAAATTGTTTCCAGAGTGGCCTTGCCATTTTATATTTCTACCAGCAGTGTGTGAGTGATTTAGTGTCTCCTTATCCTCGCAGCATTTGGAGTTGTTACTATTTTTTATTTTAGCCATTTTGAAAGGAGTGAAATGATATTGTGATTTTAGTTTGCATTTCCCTAATAGCTAATGATGCCGACCATTTTTTCATGTACTTATTTACCATCTGTATGTCTTCTTCTGTGAAATATTTATTCATGTCTTTTGTCCATTATCTAATTGGATTTCTTTTTCTTTTTACTGTTAAGGTTTAAGAGTTATTTATGTATTCTTGATATGAGTCCTTTGTCAGGTAGCAGTTTGCAAATATTCTTTTTCCTGTCTGTAGGTTGTCATTGCATCCTTTGGCAGGATGTTTCTCAGAGAAAATTTTTAAAAGTTTGTATTATTTATATATAGTTTACTTATAAGTACTGCGGATGTGGAATAAATTGTAGTATAAAGAGATACACAAAATATTAGGGCAATTCTATAAACCTTCTGGTGGCAGCTATAAGAAAACGTAAAGAACTAGAGAACCAGCACTTTAAATGTTTTCTCCAATAACCGCTGTGTACAAAGTCATGAAGCAGACTAGGATTTGGTGTTTCCATTCCATTTCCTATTCCATCTCCTTTTTCCCCTAGCTTTATAGAAACTCTTCAAGAAAAATCTTGATAAAAACATTCATGCTTAAGGCTGAGAAGTGCTAGTAACAATGTTAATAATCTCATTTTAAGAGGAGACTGTGGTTTAAACCAAAAGAATATTGGATAGAGGTAGGATTTTTTTCTTTCTATGGCAGGAGCTGGTGAAGAAATGAAGAAATATACATATCGATATTTGGTATCTACTGTATGTAGTTACAATATTCTGTATTTTTCATGTGTTATTTATATGGATCAAGTTGTTTCCACAAAGATTCATGTCACCCCAAACCTGTGAATGTGACCTTATTTAGAAATAAGGTCTTTGTAGATGTACTACAGTTAAGATGAGGTCATACTGGATTATAATGTGCCCTAAATCCAAGATGACTGATGTCAATATATGAAGAAGGAAATTTGAATACAGAGATACAGGTACACAAGAGAATGCCATGTGAACACAAAGGCAGAAATTGGAGTTATGCTGCCACACGCCAAGAAATGGCAAAAATTGCCAGCAATCACCACAAGCTAGAAGAGAGGTTTTTGTTATGCCAGTCCTGGGAAACTAATACATTGACTATCAGAATCTTAGCCAAAGAAGTTTCAGATATGTGAAACTGAGTTTTGAGAGATTAAGTGATTTGTTCTGTTATATAGGTTTGTAAGGAGTGAGACTGTAACTTTAATTGAAGCACTGTTTTCTGAACAAAGCTCATGTTATTACCATTACCCTAGCTGACTGATGTTTTGGGAATATGTAAATTTATGATGTAGAGGGAGGTAAATTATTTCCAACATTTCCCTGAATGTGCAATTCACTCATAGGTGTGCTGTTGTGCATGCACACGTGCACACACACACATGCACACACTTTCAAACATGTCACTTCATACCTAGTAAATATGAATAGTTTAATTAGCCTTATTAAAGGACCAGGTTTTATAATCACAAGACAAATCATTAGGAGAAAGAACACAGCATCAGACCATAAGAGTAAAATAGTTGATTAAGTGACATACATGATAGATTACTGGGTAAAGTGAGTGTTTAGAAATAAAATAAGATCAATGCCAAAACTAAGTCATAAAACATGGGAGCAGGGCTTCCCTGGTGGCGCAGTGGTTGAGAGTCTGCCTGCCGATGCAGGGGACACGGGTTCGTGCCCCGGTCCGGGAAGATCCCACGTGCCGTGGAGCAGCTGGGCCCGTGAGCCATGGCCACTGAGCCTGCGCGTCCGGAGCCTGTGCTCCGCAACGGGAGAGGCCACAACAGTGAGAGGCCCGCGTACCGCAAAAAAAAAAAACAAAACAAAAAAACCCCCAAACTCCTTAAGAATTGCATATTGAGGATCCTAGAATTAAAGAAATAGATGTCAAAGTTCATATTTTTCCTCCCCTTCTATTGATATTCTTTTTTTCTTCAGTTGCTTTATTGGTATCTACGAGTGAATGAAAGAAATATATTTAAAGAACCTGGTATTATAGTGCTTGTGAGTACTCCATTCAATCCACGAATGTAACTTATTTTAACAAATAAAATATTATGCTAACTTTGACTTTCGAAATTGTGAAATATGGAGGCTGTTTGGAAAGTTTGGAAGGATAAACATACGTTTAGGTTAAAGGAATTAATATTCTTCCAGGTATTCTTAATATATCACATGTATAAAGAAGATATTTTTTCTTGAATTCTGGGTATTATTTTAAACTGAAGGTCTGTTTCTTGCCATCAAGTCTGGATATGCACCACACTTTTGAAAGCTATTTATTTTTCATGAGTATTTTTGGTAATATTAGACCATCTTTCTTCAGCCGCCCCCAGCACTTATATTTTAAACTACGAATAAGGTTGATAGGGTTTGTTTCTGTGAGTAGGCTGAGAATTAATCTTCAGCCCAAAAATGATACTCCTAGAATCTTAATTATTATTTTTTTTCTTTTTATTTGAGACTTCAGGCATAAGAATCTGTTTTGGAATTAACTCTTCTCTATGTATTTGGTTTATAATTATTATATGCATGCAAAATACTCGCCATTAACATCCATTATTTTATTTCCTTCAATTTGTGAAACTAAATTAAATGTTCTTATTTATTGAATGCATAGATCATAGACTCAGATAGTACAAATGACTGTAAAGTTTATTGTAAGTGAATTGCATGGCTTCAAGCCACTGTTATATCTTTATATTCCTTTTGCTCTTTAATCTTTGAAAATAATTGTTTTAGTATATACATAATAAAGCCATCATTCATCCTTTATTTCATATAATGGATTAAAAACATGTGACTGGTCTTTAATCCAAGTTATGTTATATATTGCACAACTTCTAGGTATGACAATTCAGGTTTCAAGTCATCATCTCGAAATCTAATTGTCTTCTAAACAATCCATAGAAGTGTTGAAAAGAGGGACAGTTCTTTTGACCTACATAGAGAACTGTACACATACTGTTACCTTGACTTAAGTGAGGTATGCTGTTGAATTCTGGTTTAAGATGAGAATTTGAGAATACTTCTTGTTTGTACCCTCATCCCACCCAACTTCTCAGTTCCTGTTGAAATAATTTAAAGTATATTTAAATTAGATCAAAGATTTCTGGAAAACAACAAAGGATGCCAAATGTTTGGGAGATTTTCTTTGCATTTTGATTTTAGGGTTGATTAATTCCTGTTTCTCAGTTTCTTCCTTTGGAAAAGAGTAACAGTGGCACCTACTTCCTTAAATTTGTTGTGAGGATTGAATTACTCAATGTATATGAAGCATTTAGAAGAGCGTTTGTCACATGGCAAATGCTATAAAAATGCAAACTATTATTCTTATTATATTCTAATGGGAAGAACATACAATTCTACAAATCTATACAGTAAAGTGAGATGAGCCTATTACTTTGACATATTGTATAACGTGGGAACATATATGTGTCTAATGAAAACATATGCCTTTATTTTTAACATATTGTTTCTAAGGGAGAAATAATAGATGCCTTTTTAAAAATGAAACACTATTTGTTGAAGAATGGTTTAGAACTACACTTACCTGGAAAGCTCAGAAACCTAGATTTCAGGCACCATGCACATTCTATGCAATCATTTACATGAACCATCTGGAATCTGGCATCTGTATTCTAGATTTATGTTTTAGTGCCTGAGAAGCCTTTTAAAAAGCTCTAAACCTTTGTGTTTTGTGTTTTTTTTTCAGTAAGGTCAATTTATTTTAGGGTGTTATGTTCTGCAATATAATTATATATCCTTGTTTTCAGATATTTTTCCCTGAGTGAATAAATGTTTTGTCTTATATGACATAATTAGTTATTAATATTGACTTTTGTTCTGCACCTCCTCACAAACATTAAGAATTGTAGTGAGCGTTTCACAATTCATATTTGAATACTCAGTAGATAATCCCTTTTTTATAATGATTTTTGTATTCACTTGGCTCCAGGAAATTGATGTCTTTTTTTCCGAATCCCTCAATTTGGATGTTTCCATATGTCCAGGGTAGGCTTGAAACGAGTTCTTCTTGAAAGGGTGGCAGTGGGACAGTGGGATTCCTATTCTAGTCAAAGTGGGTAGAAGAAAAGCAGTATTAGGGAGGGGAACTAGAAATGTCAAGAGGAGCCAAGTTCATAGTTTTAAGTAGGGAATCAAATCTACATTATGAGATGAAGATAAAACTGAGATAATGAACAATAATGGCAGTTAATGAGAATGAGAAGATAGATAAAAGTAGATACAAGAAATGTGCCAAAGAGAATAGCTCAGTTTTAAAACTGAATTTCAAATATGTAGCAAAACGAGTATTGGAATGATGGACTCTGAGATACCATATAGAACTAGAGATGCTTTTTTATAATCCAGACATTCCCTTACCTTGCTCTTAAATACTTTGATATTAATTCTTCCTTATCTGTTCTTCACATTGCTGATGGATCAATATCGATTAAACATTAGTTTCATTACATCATTTTCATGCTGAAGGACAAATAGAGTTACCTCAATATGCAGGCTAATCTACTCTGCTTCTTAATTTGTATATACCTAATAAATGCAGCTTCATCCCACTATTTAGTTGCAACACTCTATTTAGTACAGAACTCCAGTTACCTTTCTGCCCCCAGAATTGTGCTCATTTTTATTTCTGAATCTTTGTTTTTGCTCATATTCTTAGCTAGAATGGCTTCCTTTATGCCTGTAATATAACCAACTGCTATATATCTCTTCAGTTCTTATCTCTTCAATATCCTATGAAAACTTCTCTAAGTCCTCTGAACTCCGTTTAAAAATTCTCTACTTGATTTATGTATAACAAAATTTTGTTTCTCAAATAGATTTTACATTCATTGAAATCAAATGCCTTTCTCTCATGTGTTTCTTAATAATTGTTCAGCACCAGGTAAGATTCTCTACCTTTGGCTGTACTTATAGATAAATTGATTTCATTTGCCTTTTTGGTTCCTTATTTTTCTCTTTCTGTGACCAAGCAACATGTTTTTTTGATGGACAACATTTTCTTTTCATGTTTTATTGTAATGGCTAATACCTCACCATAATATTGACCATAAAAATGATAGAAGGCATCTTGGTCATCTCACTTTAATGAGAATGCCTCTTACAGTCACTATTAATATGATTTGCTTAAAAAAATAGATACCTGTTATGTTTATTTATATATTCAGACTTTCTCCAAACTGAAAGTATAACAATCTCTTGTAGGTAACATTGCTTATTAACCTTTTAAGTGTAGACTTTATGGCTTACCATAGGTGGCTTTCCACTCATTTGCATTTGTGGAAAGTGGAGAACCACTGTAGAAAAAAATAAAAGATAGGATCTCTAATCTAGAACAAACCAAGAACCACTGAATACAAGGATACTATAGTAAAATCAGGGGAATTAAATGAGAGTTTACTTTCTAAGTGTTGATGTTCCTGTCTTCTTTCCCTTTGGGCTTACAGAATATTGGCAGCCTGACTTACACCCTTCAGCAGGAGAGTGGAAGAGGCTTCTCTGGGAAATCTGAAAAGCCCAAGAAGAAATAACTTAAAAATATACTTAAATTGGTGTGTCTCCAACGACAAAGCTCAGCCAGGTCACCCCATGCTGAACTCCATAGTTGACAGTCCTTATTCTTGGGCACAGAATTTTCAACCCACTTTTCAGCGTCCCTTCCTTAAAATACGAACAGAGAGTAGAGGGTCATCATATGTCTGTCGGAGTTTTCTAATATAAAATAAAAAGATCAAAATTAATGAACAACAAGAAAAGCAACTTGGAAGAAAGATTATATAGATAGATGAAATCTTTACTGTCTTTGAGAGATAAGAGAATTTACTGGATTCCTGAATAAGAATAGGTTGCTATTGAAAAAGAATATCTGAAACATACAAGTGTGCTCTTCAAAATTAGAATTGAAATGTATAAATTAAAAACAAAAACATTTAGAGAATAAAATGAGGAAATCTTCCAGGGAGAAGAATATGGAAAATAGGAAATAAAAGATATAATAGCTTTATATTAATTTCAAAATAATATGAGTTATAGAAAGAACAAATAAAATGAAAAGGAAGAAATCATAATGACAAAGCAAGATAATTTCCTAAACTTGAAGAATATGTCTCCAGATTAGAAGGGGCCCACTGAGTACCCAATAAAATGAATGAAATTGGGAGCAGGACAAGGCATATGGCCATGAAATTTCAGAACATTGAGGGAAAGATCTGGAAAGATTCTGCAGAATAAAATAAAACCATGTCACATACAGAGAGTAAACAGTGAATTTCAGGGACTTCTATGGTGGCACAGTGGTTAAGAATCCGCCTGCCAATGCAGGGGACATGGGTTCAAGCCCTGGTCTGGGAAGACCCCACATGCTGCGGAGCAACTAAGCCCGTGTGCCACAACTACTGAGCCTGTGCTCTAGAGCCTGTGAGCCACAACTACTGAAGCCCATGTGCCTAGAGCACATGCTCCACAACAAGAGAAGCCAATGCAATGAGAAGCCCACACACTGCAAGGAAGAGTAGCCTCCGCTCGCTGCAACTAGAGAAAGCCTCCACACAGCAACGAAGACCCAGTGCATCCAAAAATACATAAATAGATAAATAAATTTATTAAACAACAACAGCAACAAAAAAACCCAATGAATTACACCAGAGACTATCATAACTTGGAACAGTGCTTCAGAATAATGAAAGAATAATTTCCACTAGATTTATATACCTAAAGTAATATGGTGATATATTCAGATATGCAAGGTCTGGGACTCATCTCTCTCTCCTGCACCCTTTCTCACTAGCAATTGGTAGAGGTGCCACCCAAACCAGGGAATAAAGCAAGAGAGAACCACTACGGGGTATAGGAAACAAAGGGCCCAACACAAGAAAAAGGCAAAAGGAAATCCCAGGATGGTGGTAAAGAGAGACTTGGCCTAAGTAGTAAGCAAGTCTGATGAAGATAAACAGGATGGAGTTATGTCTTTAAAATGATTAAATTGTTAGACTATGTGAAGTCGTGAATGTAATGAGAAGAAATCTAGCAATCGGGCACCATCATTTTGGGTGGATGGGAAGGCAGGATATCTGTGCATGTCTGTTTGCTGGGGGCACAGAGTAGAGATTTAAACCTCAATTCCCACGTTAAAAAGTGAATAGGAAATTCCTAAACATTAAAGGTTAGAAGCAGTACTGAAGCATATTATTATTATTATTATTATTAATTTTTGTGGTATGCGGGCCTCTCACTGTTGCGACCTCTCCCGTTGCGGAGCACAGGCTCCGGACGCGCAGGCTTAGTGGCCATGGCTCACGGGCCCAGCCACTCTGTGGCATGTGGGATCTTCCTGGACCGGGGCACGAACCCGTGTCCCCTGCATCGGCAGGCGGACTCTCAACCACTGCGCCACCAGGGAAGCCCGAAACATATTATTTTGATATACAAAAAATTCCAAGGTAAATAGCTGAAAGATTTTGAAAAGAGTAGATATGAAAAGGGGAAGAAGAGCAGCTTTTTTTTTCCCTAGTAAGCATTATCAAGCTGTTTGACACTGAACTGTATAACATTGATAATAAAATCATACAAATTAAAAAGAAGTTTTAAAATAAATGTCACTGAAATATTAAATTTGAGTAACTGGGGATATGTAGGTTCAAAGACAGAAATATAGGTGTTCGAAAGAGAGGCCCTTTGGGGGGAAATTAAGTTTAATTTGTAATAAATCAAGTTTGGGGTGATTCTGGGGCATCCAAACAAATACATATTCTGATTTTTTGAGGTAGTAGTAATAGTGGTAGTAATAATAGTATAATAATGTTATACTGTAATAATGTTATATTGTCCTGAATATTTTGTGTATATATTTCTTTAATATTTATAACAATTTTACAACTTATGTCTAATTTGATTGGTAGAACCCAAGGATGTGGAACCAGTGGATATGGAGGGCCCACTATACTATGCCATTTTATATAAAGGACTTGAGCACCTGTGGATTTTGGTGTCTGTGGAGGTCCTAGAACCAGTCCTCTGAGGATACTGAGAGAAGACTGTACTATCCTCTTTATACAAACATGAATATGTAGACACAGAAAAAACAGGCGAACTGCCCAGGGTTACAGCTTCCTCAGTAGTAGGTCCAGGAATTGAGAGCTTCTAACTCTCAAAACCCTGTTCTTAATCTTTAAGCGATTTAATAGAGTGAATCATAGTGAGTATTCATGCAGTTACACTTATAAAAAATAAATAAAAACTTGTGTTTTCTGTAGTTATATATCTGTTTTCTCTGTTTATCAGTAAATATTTATATGTCCACCAAAAATGTTGGATAAAAAAGCACTTAGAAAAGAACACTCAACAAAGAATACATTCTTTAGATTCCAGTAGTTTGAAGAGGGTCCCATATTGGGTTTGTTTCAATATGTAGGGTAAAAAAGACAAGTCATCAAAGGCAGAACTGTTTTGGAGTAACAGGTAGCTTTCCCCTTATCGTTTAGATTACTGTAGTACTTAATCTACTTCATAGCTTTGATAAGGGACATCAAGGCAGTGTCTAGACTTGCCCTAGTACTTAACCTCTGCATTGGATCTGGGTTTTATTATATATAAAATATGGTTGCATGTCATATGTTTTTTAACATGGGAATACTATACGAATTTTAAAACGCCAACAATTTTTAAGAAGATTTTAATAAAATGCCAGAAAAATTACTGTGTTTGTAAATGTGTGAAGATATAACATTCTCATTTATTCTTTTCCATTCTGAAAAGAAAATTTCATATCATAAAATACATTTGCAGGACATATGGTTCAGTCTGAAATGTCCATAAGACATTTGGTCCACATCAAAAGGTCCTTTATTGATATTTGGTCCTCTCCAAAACCGTGTGGCATGGATCAAATATACTCATGGGTGTTTTGCATGGGACCAAATTTCAAGAACTTTTTGGTGTAGACCAAATGTCTTAGAGACATTCTGGACAGGACCAAATGTCTGCTAACTGTGAAAAATATTAAAAATGCAGTTTCTGTCTCAAATAGAAAATAATGTGTTGATCAAGAAAAAAAGTTTTCCAAAAGAAAAAAAAATTGCAACAAATTTTTTCAAAAAACAAAGAAATGACATTATTTTAAATAGTGACTTACTGAGTTTTGATAATATCTAAGACTATAGATCCCGTTCTCCTTCCCCCAAATTATAATTTTTGGTGAGGTAAGTGTACCATTTTAGAGAAATAAAATATACACATAACCTTAATTTTGACTGACCACTCCAAATTAGTGGGATTTAATTTCCATAATCTTATTTTTCATTTATGGAGTCTTGACCTATGCTTGTTAGGCTGAGTAAGAATTTTATATAAAATGAATGAAAGTTAGGAGTCCAGTTTGTATTTTTGAATATATGCATAGTGAGTATTCATGCAGTTACACTTATTAAAAAAAAAACAAAAAACTTGTGTTTTCTGTAGTTATATATCTGTTTTCTCTGTTTATCAGTAAATATTTATATGTCCACCAAGAATCTTAGAATTCTCTGAATAGCATTTATTTTACTAAACAGAATATTTTTGTTTCGCTCCTGGATATTGGAAGAATTCAATTAAATATTACTTATATATTTTTTGTTAATTTTTCAGAGTTCTGGTTAATGTGAGAATATATCTTCCCAAGAATTTAGTTCTAGATATCCTCCATTTGTTCCCTATAAATTCAGTCTCCCTACACATCCACTTCTCAAGAATAAAGGATTTATTCTTTTCTTAAGCTGTATGCAAAAGCCAAGTCCAAAGTATGAATATTTTTCAACAAAGTATTTCATATATTCCTTTTAAATGCCTGATGAAATGAAAATTGACTAGGACTAGATTATTCTCTCTCCAAAGAGCATTAGGAAATGATACATGTTCTTCTTTCAAATTTTAACTTTCCTCAATTCTGAGGTCTCTGAGAGAGATTACTCCTGTATTTCACATACATGAAGCTATTCTTGTGTCCTGTGTAAATTCCAGTCTACTTGACTCCTTCACTTTTCCCCAAGTGAAAAGAATGTCCAGTTTGAATTGTTAAATTGATAATGATAAATATATAAATATCTTTAATTTTCTACTGTGTAAGAATAATTCATATCTCATCCTGAGTAATATATATGTGTTAATAAAGAGAATGTGTTATGCAGTTTCTTCCTCTCTTATATGGATTTATTTTTCATTGTAAAGAATTCACTCATGGATGCATTGAAAAATACAAGACAAGTTGTTGCAGATTATGAGGAAATGTTTGAAATGTGTATAATTTTTAGTAGAAAAAGTACAAGATTGAGAAAAATTATTGTTAAAAATGTTGCCTGCGTTTCTGTATCATATGACATTATATAATATTTTAGTATATCTCCCCATTGTCTTCAACACTGAAAATATTTTCGTTTTCACTTTATAAGTAAGGATTCTAAAGCCCATAGATCTTCAATGAATTGTAAAAAGTCACACAATTAGTAACAGATCCAATATAGTACCAGAAAAATCAATTTGTCATCCCCAAATTCAGTCCCTTGTCGGAAAAGTATATTCTCTTCTCCCTCTTACTGTGTCAGTCATTAACTTGTCAATGATAGAACTTGCATCTATAAGTAGAGGGAGAAAAATGGAAAAGTAAACATAAATATGCAGATGTTATAACTAAGATTTTATATGAACTCAACGAATGCCTTAATTTTCGAGAAAAGCCTACAAAGAGAATAGTTATTTAATGATAGTGAATTTTAACATGAATAGAAAATTATTTCACTTTTCATCATATTTTGCAGTTCAGTCTGTTTCCTGCATTCCTTATCTGAAATAAATTCATCATACTATTTGATGTTTAGAAAAACTTGTCCCTGCCGACCAAAAGCTCATAATTCTTGATGGAAGGAAAGATAAATAGCCCAAATATTTCCTCAAATACAGTTGACTTTTGAACAACCCACTTGTATGGGGATATTTTTCAGTAGTAAATACTACAGTACTACATGGTCTGTGGTTCGTTGAATCCACAAATGCAGAGGAACCGTGCATATAGCCAACCAACTATAAATTATACTCAAATTAACCACCTTGTTGTTTAAAGGTTAACTACATATCCTTTCTGCTATCTCATTACCTTGAACATTAATGCATTTTCCCTTGCTCATCTCTCATTATTAGTGTTTTCCTTTAAAACAAATAAGGA
Organism: Tursiops truncatus; assembly: GCF_011762595.2. Taxonomy (NCBI): domain Eukaryota; kingdom Metazoa; phylum Chordata; class Mammalia; order Artiodactyla; family Delphinidae; genus Tursiops; species Tursiops truncatus. The sequence continues at coordinate 41,652,490 of NC_047040.1, read as the reverse complement.
GGGGCTTCCCTGGCGGTCCAGTGGTTAAGACTCCACGCATCCATTGCAGGGGGTGTAGGTTTGATACCTGTTCTGGGACTAAGATCCCACATGCTGTGCAACGCGGCCAAAAAATAAATAAGGAATCTAACATTGTTCACTCTCTCTTTTCCTTTAATTAATTAATTAATTTTATTTTTGGCTGTGTTGGGTCCTCGTTGCTACACGTGGGCTTTCTGTAGTTACAGTGAGCAGGGGCCACGCTTTCTTGCGGTGCTGGGGCTTCTCATTACGGTGGCTTCTTGTTGCGGAGCATGGGCTCTAGGTATGCAGGCTTCAGTAGTTGTGGCACGTGGGCTCAGTAGTTGTGGCTCACAGGTTTAGTTGCTCTGCGTCATGTGGGATATTGCCGGACCAGGGATCGAACCCGTGTCCCCTGCATTGGCAGGCAGATTCTTAACCACTGTGCCACCAGGAAAGACCCTGTTCATTCTTTTTTTTCTTTTTTTTTTTTTTGCGGTATGCGGGCCTCTCACTGTTGTGGCCTCTCCCGTTGCGGAGCACAGGCTCTGGACGTGCAGGCTCAGCAGCCATGGCTCACAGGCCTAGCCGCTCCGCGACATGTGGGATCTTCCCAGACCAGGGCACGAACCTGTGTCCCCTGCATCGGCAGGTGGACTCTCAACCACTGTGCCACCAGGGAAGCCCCCCTGTTCATTCTTTTTATTGCTTGTTAATAAAGGAGAATTATTTGTTATCCTGGATTATGCAAAAATGAAATCCATTTTAAAAAGTCAAGCAACATTGCTAGTCCCTGACTTATAAAACTTAGTGGTAAAAAACAGATGGGTGGTGAGAGGCTTAGTTCTTAAAAATCCACAGGTAAAACAAAGTTGTTTTTTTTTTTAACGTCTTTATTGGAGTATAATTGTTTTACATTGTTGTGTTAGTTGCTTCTGTATAACAAAGTGAATCAGCTTTACGTATACATATATCCCCATATCCCCTCCCTCCTGCATCTCCATCCCACCCTCCCTATCCCACCCCTCTAGGTGGTCACAAAGCACCGAGCTGATCTCCCTGTGCTATGTGGCTGCTTCCCGCTAGCTATGTATTTTACATTTGGTAGCATATATATGTCCATGCCACTCTCTCACTTTGTCCCAGTTTACCCTTCCCCCTCCCCATGTCCTCAAGTCCATTCTCTACATCTGCCTCTTTATTCCTGTCCTGCCCCTAGGTTTTTCAGAACCTTTTTTTATTTTTAAGAGTCCATATATATGTGTTAGCATACGTATTTGTTTTTCTCTTTCTGACTTACTTCACTCTGTATGACAGACGCTTGATCCATCCACCTCACTACAAATAACTCAATTTCGTTTCCTTTTATGGCTGAGTAATATTCCATTGTTTATATGTGCCACATCTTCTTTATCCATTCTTCTATTGATGGACACTTAGGTTGCTTCAATGTCCTGGCTATTGTAAATAGTTCTGCAGTGAACATTGTGGTACATGACTCTTTTGAAATATGGCTTTTTCAGGGTGTATGCCCAGTAGTCGGATTGCCGGGTGATATGGTAATTCTATTTTTAGTTTTTTAAGAAACCTCCATACTGTTCTCCACAGTGACTGTCAGCACCTTTGTAAAAGTCAACATCTTTCATTGATGTGCAAGAGCATTTTGCATGCCAGCCATTAATCTAAGCAAATCAATGTCATTTTTATTAGTGCAATGTGAAGTTAGAATAAATTTACCGGAAATTCATTACATTATCAAAGGCCAACAAATATATATGCCTAAATAAGCTTAATTGAAGTCACACAACACATAAAACAAAAACACAATCAAGATACATTGAGTATAGAAAAATGATGATGAAAAATTGTGCTGAATGTTATAAAACTAGTTATAGAGATGTTCAGGGCCTAATGTTAAATACTGTTAATTAAATTCATCAAAATTGCTAACAAAATAATTTTGCTGGTGGTATATTTTCTAACAGATTATCTGTCTATCTACCTATTTATGTATCCATCTATCTTTCTGTTATCTACCATCTATCCTTCCATCTACCTATAATCTGTATGTCTATCTAACCCAAAATAAACTGAGTATGATGGAGGAACTGTATAAGTTTTATCAAAAGGAACTCCATATCATAAATTTCTTGTTCATTCTCATTAGTAGAGACAGAGTAGAACAGTATTGAATTCTTGATGCCTTACAACAAAGGAAGATGCCCACTATGGTCAAACATGAGGTCTTTCAGTAAGAGAATGTTATGGGGCTTGGAATTGTGTTAACTGATTTTGAGCAGGAGGCAAGGAAGCAGGTTTTGCTTTACATTAGGTAGTACTAAGAAGCAAGGGTACTTCTGTTATTTGGTATCTTAATTGTTGTCTAGAAAGTGGTGGGAACTGAGCAAGACTGAAGTGGCAATTTGTAAAGAAGCAACAGTTACTCATTTTAGCTAAGATAAGGGGTTGTTTGGATATTCCCATGGTTTGTACAGTGTTGTTTATGTCTTTGTTTAGACTTGATTATAGAGTGGTCTTATTTTTGTCTTGCTCCACTATGGTCGAAGAATAACTTTGTCAGATTGTGTTTCATGAAATTGTTTATTTTTAACGGGTGAACATCTTGATTTAGTTGGGAGTGCCAGGATAGCTCACAGCAAAAATGGAGTCATAGCTATTTGTCAGCTTCTGACTGTCAGAGGCTGTTCTTCTCTTTCTCACAGATTTTCTCAAATTTCATTTAAACCTCTTATATCACTCCTCCACTGTCCTGTTAAACATTCCACACAATGAATGACTCAAATCACTGATATAAAATGTATATACTTATGGATTACTAATATCTCTCAGACAGTACTCTTCTGGGAAGATTGTAACAGTTCAACATTAGAAAAGTAAAATAAGATTAAAATACAATGATAAATCTGTCTTTTTTAAACTACTAAGTTTGTGGAAAGTTATGACAGCAGTAGATAGCTAATACAATGGGCTTTGTCCAGTAATGTGAAGTTGATGAACAGTTTCATGTGATATGAAGGTGTATTTGTTTTCTGTTAAGGAGGAATATTGCTATGCAAATTTTAATGGTCATCTCTTTTAAAATAGTTTATGCATTTTTTGAGGAAAAAAAAGCCATATACTACATAGACGTTAATACAATATATTCAACTTGGAAGAAACTCCATTTATATTTATTGAGTAAATGAAACCAGAGAGAAGCATATTTGTTATGGCCTATGTCTACTATTTTTAAGGCAACATGAAGTGAAAAGAGGTTTTGAAACCTCATTTAGGAAACAGTAAAATCTGTTTGAAGCTTATCTACTCTGATCTCCTGACTGGATCACTGTCACGAACCAAAGTTCATGTCACAATGTTGGTGACAATTATGAGTTGTTAGAGAGAATATGGTGTTGAAAAGATGTTTCTCTACTCATTTCAGCATAAGTAATTCACTCTAAGTGCAAATATTGAATAAGTTTGTATATTTAGATATAGTGAAAGAAGTTGAATGACATTTCTGATTCATAGTGAATAACTTAGTTATGTTTAAGAAGAAATATCCAGTTTCATTGATGTAAAATCTTTATTTTAAGATGAGAAGAAAATTAAAGTGTACTAAGGATAACAAAGAGGGACTCTGTGGTCAATGCTTTTTGACTCAATTTTAAGAAAATTAGACCAAACATAAGAGAATGAGCAATAACAGCATTTGTTGTTGCAAAAATCCAGATCATCTGACAATTTTTTACAAATATATAAACTTATTTCAAGACCCCTTTGTCTTTCTTTTGCATTCATCTCAATGTGGAGAGGGCTACTTTTTGCTCAGGGGTTAAGGGTAGCAACTGTTATTTTATTCTAACAATAAGTACTTGACTAATAAAATACACAGTAAGTTTAAAGAGTTAAATTTTGAACTTCTATCTTTGCTCTTTGTTTGCATTACTAAAATAAGATTTAAAACATGATTAGTCCGTAAAATATATGTTCATTTTATTGTTCATTCTAACTGAAGGAACCTGACTAATCACTCTCTAGATTAATTTACATTGTGAGCCTTCAAGTTGGTATAATTATCTGATTCTTCAAATCTGTTTAAGGGCAAAGCTGACTTCTCAAAAAGTCATGAAGATTTGGCAATATAGGTGTTGCCTCAATACTCGTTTTTTCAATGACACTTCCTCTAGCACACAGAAATGTACAAGATGAAGGAATAACCTTGCTATGCCCACTTCTCAAAGATAAAGGGAAGACAGTGCTCAAAAATGTTGGCATTTGAAATATATATCAATTATTGGGTAAAAATTATTGTATAATTTATTTTATCCTTTTCTATAATCAAATCAAAACTAGGAATAGTGATTATGAAAAAATTAAATTAATTGAATTTTAGCTAAACAATTTTTTTTCTTACAAATAAAAAAGTGTGCCTTTATTTCAGTAGCATTTGGGTTGATGGCAGCAAAGTGAATTCTAAGTAAACTGTTTTCTCTAGATTATATGGAAAATACAAATATTCCATGAGAGTGACTTTACACAATACCACTCTAGACCATGGACTTAAGCTTAACTTTAGGTAAGCTATGAAGAATACTGTGTGAGAAGTTCAAGTGATTTAGCAAAAAGAAAATATGGTAACATTTAACATGTTTGCTTGCATGGAATGTTATACTTTTGAATATCTAATTGTAGTTATTATGTGGATAAGGGGATGGACAGGACTGCTGTATTAGGTAATACAGCATTAAGGTGCTACATATAAACCAAATTTAGGCTATATGTAGCCACTATCAGAATTCTAATTTTAAATTTAAACTTCTAGAAACATGGTACCTAATTTCTTAGGCACACTCTCCTGTACTTGATTGCTTGATGAGAGGTAATATTTTAAAATAAAAGTGGTGAGGATTTAGAACTCAAGAAAGTCTAGGTTTGAATTTCAGGCCCACTGCTTATGTTATGTGTAATTTTTGGTTTTCTTTTTGCCTCAGCAAAATAGTATCAATAATATCTATTTTAAATTCAGAAATATTGTATGTACAGTTCCTGACTCAAAATAGTTAATAAATAAGAACTATAATTATTATTAGGCTTGCTCTAAATTTGTTAGCTTGTTTTTTCTCAATAACTGCGTTTTTGCTTTGATTTATAATGTTCAACTTCAGCCTTGTGCTCAAATTCCCCAATAATTGGGCCTTATTCTTAGTTTATTGGTAGGGTTTATGTCATATATCCTTCCACGTTCTTCTCCCAGTGCTTTCAACAATTACCAGATAACACTGAGTCTTTCCACAAGAGAGACCAGAGTTTTGTCCATGGATTTTAATCTCCCAATGGTCTTGTCCCCTGTACCTTATGCAAGCATTTCAATTCCATTTCCAGTCTTTCTAGATCTTTGGCAACTGTATAGTAAACATCAATCCTGACAATGCTGTCTCTTGAACTTATACTTCATACAGCTTAGGTTCTATTTGGAACTTTCCATGATAGTTCTTATTCTCTTACACGTTCTTCTTCCTAGGAATTTGTATCTATACTATGAATCTCTTCTTCCACCCTCAGAATAGCCATGGCTGCTTCTTACTCCTGTAGTTAAATACTTCAGCCTATGTATTAACTGCTGGAGCTATTTACAGTATTACTCCAGTCTTTTTTTTTAGGGAAAGTTAGATTTTTATTTTATTTATTTAGTTAGTTAGTTATTTCTGAGATATACATTTTAAAGTAATAACTAGAATTATGACTTATAACATTATATAAGAACATATAAGATTTTTAGAAATTTCATGTAATGTCTGAAACATATTAACATGTTTCCATACAAATAACCCAAAGAAAGTTTAGTATTAGTTGTTTTTTGTTTGTTTGTTTTTTTATACTGCAGGTTCTTATTAGTCATCAGTTTTATACATATCAGTGTATACATGTCAATCCCAATCGCCCAATTCAGCACACCACCATCCCCACCCCACTGTGGCTTTCCCCGCTTGGTGTCCATACGTTTGTTCTCTACATCTGTGTCTCAACTTCTGCCCTGCAAACTGGTTCATCAGTACCATTTTTCTAAGTTCCACATACATGTGTTAATATACGATATTTGTTTTCCTCTTTCTGACTGACTTCACTCTGTATGACAGTCTCTAGATGCATCCATGTCTCAACAAATGACCCAATTTCGTTCCTTTTTATGGCTGAGTAATGTTCCACCGTATATATGTACCACATCCTCTTTATCCATTCGTCTGTTGATGGGCATTTAGGTTGCTTCCATGACTTGGCTATTGTAAATAATGCTGCAATGAACATTGGGCTGCATGTTTCTTTTTGAATTATGGTTTTCTCTGGGAATATGCCCAGTAGTGGGATTGCTGGATCATATGGTCATTCTATTCTTAGTTTTTTTAGGAAATTCCATACTGTTCTCCATAGTGGCTCTATCAATTTACATTCCCACCAGCAGTGCAAGAGGGTTCCCTTTTCTCCGCACCCTCTCCAGCATTTGTTGTTTGTAGATTTTCTGATGATGCCCATTCTACCTGGTGTCAGGTGATACCTCACTGTAGTTTTAATTTGCATTTCTCTAATAATTAGTGATGTTGAGCAGCTTTTCATGTGCTTCTTGGCCATCTGTATGTCTTCTTTGGAGAAATGTTTATTTATGTCTTCTGCCCATTTTTGGATTGGGTTGTTTGTTTTTTTAATGTTGAGCTGCATGAGCTGTTTATATGTTTTGGAGATTAATCCTTTGTCCCTTGATTTGTTTGCAAATATTTTCTACCATTCTGAGGGTTGTCTTTTCATCTGGTTTATGGTTTCCTTTGCTGTGCAAAAGCTTTGAAGTTTCATTAGGTCCCATTTGTTTATTTTTGTTTTTATTTCCATTACTCTAGGAGGTGAATCAAAAAAGATGTTGCTGTGATTTATGTCAAAGAGTGTTCTTCCTAGGTTTTCCTCTAAGGGTTTTATAGTGTCCGGTCTTACATTTAGGTCTCAAATCCATTTTGAGTTTATTTTTGTGTATGGTGTTAGGGAGTGTTCTAATTTCATTCTTTTACATGTAGCTGTCCAGTTTTCCCAGCACCACTTATTGAAGAGACTGTCTTTTCTCCATTGTATATCTTTGCCTCCTTTGTCATAGATTAGCTGACCATAGGTGCGTGGGTTTATCTCTGGGTTTCTGTCTTGTTCCATTGATCTATATTTCTGTTTTTGTGCCAGTACCATATTGTCTTGACTACTGTAGCTTTGTAGTATAGTCTGAAGTCAGGGAGTCTGATTCCTCCAGCTCCGTTTTTTTCGCTCAAGACTGCTTTGGCTATTCGGGGTCTTTTGTGTTCCCATACAAATTTTAAGATTTTTTATTCTAGTTCCATAAAAAATGCCATTGGTAATTTGATATGGATTGCATTGAATCTGTAGATTGCTTTGGGTAGTATACTCATTTTCACAATATTGATTCTTCCAATCCAAGAACATGGTATATCTCTCCCTCTGTTGGTATCATCTTTAATTTCTTTCATAAGTGTCTTATAGTTTTCTGCATTCAGGTCTTTTGTCTCCCTAGGTAGATTTATTCCTAGGTATTTTATTCTTCTTGTTTCAGTGGTAAATGGGAGTGTTTCCTTAATTTCTCTTTCAGATTTTTCATCATCAGTGTATACGAATGCCAGAGATTTGTGTGCATTAATTTTGTATCCTGCAACTTTACCAAATTCATTGATTAGCTCTGTAGTTTTCTGGTGGCATTTTTAGGATTCTCTATGTATAGCATCATGTTATCTGCAAACAGTGAGAGTTTTACTTCTTTTCCAATTTGTATTCCTTTTATTTCTGTTTCTTCTCTGATTGTCGTGGTTAGGACTTCCAAAACTACGTTGAATAATAGTGGTGAGAGGGGACATCCTTGTCTCATTCCTGATCTTAGAGGAAATGCTTTTAGTTTTTCACCGTTGAGAATGATGTTTTCTGTGGGTTTGTCATATATGGCCTTGATTATGTTGAGGTAGGTACCCTCTATGCCCACTTTCTGGAGAGTTTTTATCATAAATGGGTGTTGAATCTTGTCAAATGCCTTTTCTGCATCTATTGAGATGATCATATGGTTTTTATTCCTCAATTTGTTAATATGGTGTATCACGTTGATTGATTTGCGTATATTGAAGAATCCTTGCATCCCTGGGATAAATTCCACTTGATCGTGGTGTATGATCCGTTTAATATGTTGTTGGATTCTGTTTGCTAGTATTTTGTTGAGGATTTTTGCATCTATATTCATCAGTAATATTGGCCTCTAATTTTCTTTTTTTGTAGTATCTTTGTCTGGTTTTGGTATCAGAGTGATGGTGGCCTCGGAGAATGAGTTTGGGAGTGTTCCTTCCTCTACAATTTTTTGGAAGAGTTTGAAAAGGATGGGTGTTAGCTCTTCTCTAAATGTTTGAGAGAATTTACCTGTGAAGCCATCTGGTCCTGGACTCTTGTTTGTTGGAAGATTTTTAATCACAGTTTCAATTTCATTACTTGTGATTGGTCTGTTCATATTTTCTATTTCTTCCTGGTTCAGTCTTGGAAGGTTATGCATTTCCAAGAATTTGTCCATTTCTTCCAGGTTGTCCATTTTATTGGCATAAAGTAGCTTGTAGTAGTCTCCTAGGTTGCTTTGTATTTCTGCAGTATCTGTTGTAACTTCTCCTTTTTCGTTTCTAATTTTATTGATTTGAGTCCTCTCTTTTTCTTGATGAGTCTTGCTAATGGTTTATCAATTTTGTTTATCTTCTCAAAGAACCAGATTTTAGTTTTATTGATCCTTGCTATTTTCTTTGTTTCTATTTCATTTATTTCTGCTCTGATCTTTATGATTTCTTTCCTTATTCTACCTTTGGGTTTTGTTTGTTCTTCTTTCTCTAGTTCCTTTAGGTGTCAGTTTAGATTGTTTAGTTGAGATTTTCCTTGTTTCTTGAGGTAGCTTGTAAAGCTATAAACTTCCCTCTTAGAACTGCTTTTGCTGCATCCCATGGGTTTTGGATCGTTGTGTTTTCATTGTCATTTGTCTCTAGGTATTTTTTGATTTCCTCTTTGATTTCTTCAGTGATCTCTTGGTTATTTAGTAACGTATTGTTTAGCCTCCATGTGTTTGTGTTTTTTACGTTTTTTTCCCTGTAATTCATTTCTAATCTCATAGCGTTGTGGTCAGAAAAGATGCTTGATATGATTTCAATTTTCTTAAATTTACTGAGTCTTGATTTGTGACCCAAGATGTGATCTATCCTGGAGAATGTTTTGTGCGCACTTGAGAAGAGAAGAAAGTGAGAAGAAAGTGTAATCTGCTGTTTTTGGATGGAATGTCCTATCAATATCAATTAAATCTCTCTGGTCTATTGTGTCATTTAAAGCTTGTGTTTCCTTATTTATTTTCATTTTGGATGATCTGTCCATTGGTGTAAGTGAGGTGTTAAAGTCCCCCAATATTATTGTGTTACTCTTGATTTTCTCTTTTATGGCTGTTAGCAGTTGCCTTATGTATTGAGGTGCTCCTATGTTGGGTGCATATATATTTATAATTGTTATATCTTCTTGGATTGATCCCTTGATCATTATGTAGTGTCCTTCCTTGTCTCTTGTAACATTCTTTTTTTTTTTTTTCTTCACGGTACGCGGGCCTCTCACTGTTGTAGCCTCTCCTGTTGCGGAGCACAGACTCCGGATGCGCAGGCTCAGTGGCCACGGCTCATGGGCCCAGCCGCTCCGCAGCATGTGGTATCTTCCCGGACCGGGGCACGAACCTGTGTCCCCTGCATTGGCAGGCGGACTCTCAACCACTGTGCCACCAGGGAAATCCAACATCCTTTATTTTAAAGTTTATTTTATCTGATATGAGTATTGCTACTCCAGCTTTCTTTTGCTTTCCATTTGCATGGAATATCTTTTTCCATCCCCTCGCTTTCAGTCTGTATGTGTCCATAGGTCTGAAGTGGGTCTCTTGTAGACAGCATATATGGGTCTTGTTTTTTTATCCATTCAGCAAGCCTGTGTCTTTTGGTTGGAGCATTTAATCCATTCATGTTTAAGGTAATTATCGATATGTATGTTCCTATGACCATTTTCTTAATTGTTTTAGGTTTGTTTTTGTAGGTCCTTTTCTTCTCTTGTGTTTCCCACTTAGAGAAGTTCCTTTCACATTTGTTGTAGAGCTGGTTTGGTGGTGCTGAATTCTCTTAGCTTTTGCTTGTCTGTAAAGCTGTTGATTTCTCCATCGAATCTGAATGAGATCCTTGCCGGCTAGAGTAATCTTGGTTGTAGGTTTTTCCCTTTTATCACTTTAAGTATATCATGCCACTCCCTCCTGGCTTGTAGAGTTTCTGCTGAGAAGTCAGTTGTTAACCTTATGGGAGTTCCTTTATATGTTATTTGTCATTTTTCCCTTGCTGCTTTCAATAATTTTCCTTTGTCTTTAATTTTTGCCAGTTTGATTACTATGTGTCTCGGCATGTTTCTCCTTGGGTTTGTCCTGTATGGGACTCGCTGCACTTCCTTGAATTGGGTGGCTATTTCCTTTCTCATGTTAGGGAAGTTTTCGACTATAATCGCTTCAAATATTTTCTCGGGTCCTTTCTCTCTCTCTTCTCCTTTTGGGACCCCTATAATGCGAATGTTGTTGCATTTAATGTTGTCCCAGAAGTCTCTTAGGCTGTCTTCATTTCTTTTCATTCTTTTTTCTTTATTGTGTTCTGCAGCAGTGAATTCCACCATTCTGTCTTCTAAGGCACTTATCCATTCTTCTGCCTCAGTTATTCTGCTATTGATTCCTTCTAGTGTAGTTTTCATTTCAGTTATTGTATTGTTCATCTCTGTTTGTTTGTTCTTTAATTCTTCTAGGTCTTTTTTAAACATTTCTTGCATCTTCTCGATCTTTGCCTCCATTCTTTTTCCGAAGTCCTGGATCATCTTCACTATCATTATTCTGAATTCTTTTTCTGGAGGGTTGCCTATCTCCACTTCATTTAGTTGTTTTTCTTGGGTTTTATCTTGTTCCTTCATCTGGTACATAGCCCTCTGCCTTCTCATCTTGTCTGTCTTTCTGTAAATGTGGGTTTTGTTCCACAGGCTGCAGGATTGTAGTTCTTCTTGCTTCTGCTATCTGCCCTCTGGTGCATGAGGCTATCTAAGAGGCTTGATGAGTCCAGTCTTTCTTATTTGGCCTTCCCCATCTATTGACTGAAGCTCACTCAGTTCTGATGAAAATGAAGGCCAGTGAATGGGAAGTAGCAAATAATCAGAAGCAAGAAATAAAACTCTGGCAAAAAGGAAAAAAAAAAAGGAAGAAAGAAAGGAGGAAAGAAATCCTGAAGTTAAAAAAAAAAAAAACAATTTTTTTTTAAGTAACTTCCTTAGCTATTTCTATAGAAATAAGAAACTACTGTGAAATGTACTGTGTATGTAGAAAGGAGTTAGACTTGCATGTGATCTCAATAATGATCAGTGTTAACACCAAAAGGAAGCATATGAGCATCATTTTGAACCTATGCAACTTGAACTTACAGTAAGGCCTTCTAATGAAATGAACCTCTCTCACTAGACTGAAGATAGAGTCCTGGAGCTTGCAATTGAGATCTAGCAGCAGAAAACTGCTAGAAATACGTCAATACAAAGTCATAAAAAGAAATGAGTTTAGAGTCTGGGACCTGGTGTATTTTTAAGGGCTGACAGAAGGATGGATATTATGCAGTAGCAAAGTCTTAGGAAAATGTTTGTATTGACCAGAAGCCATTGTAGGATATAGTCCCCTTGCATTTAGACTTCATACTACACATACACAGTTTTTAGTAATGAAAGCTAGTGATTAAACATTATAATAAAAGGAGTTACACATGAAAGAATACAAAGAAGCAAAATTTACTATTTTTGTGTTACTCTTTATAGAAGATTTATTTCTACTCTTACAAAGAATAGTCAATCTTGTTATTTGGTTGTATAAATGAAATATAGCTTTAATCTCTTTCCTTAATGTTGATTTGTAGAGAATATATTTCTCCTTGCCTTTTATACTTTTTAAAAATAGGATTTGGGATATAAAAACCAATCATGTTGTTACTTGTTATAACAATTATATGAGAAAACTAATTCAAGATTAATAGTGGTATTCAAAGGAGGATGAGATTGTATAAAAATTGTTTATCGATTTATTTTGATTTAACTACATAAAATAGCCACCTTAAATCTTTAGTTCAAATGAATATTTTTTTTTCCTGGAGTATGTGCAATTTGTATTATATTTTGAGTTTAAAAAGAAACTAAAAGAGATAGAGAAAGAACAATATTTTCTTCCATTTAAAAATATTTTGTAGTTTGATTGATTTTCAATGCTGTTTGTTATGTTATTTTATATTCTAATGATATAAAAAGACAACTTTTGGTTAATTCCCAGATTCCTGCTATACGTAAAGTACTGCATATGTAAGGTAGTCTTAACCTCTAGTTTGAGAGCTGACACTAATATATGTTTACTTTAATTGTCTTAACCTTTTGTTTTTTGCCATAGCCAAAACCAAATCTTCTACCAGTTGCAATTCTTCTTTAGTGAAATATCACATTTCTACCTTTCCATTCTCAACCCAGCCTCAAAATGGGGACATAAAATCTTGTTTCATTTTTCTTGCAAAAGTTGCATAACTAGTATCAATAACTTGGGAGTGTGTCGATATAAGCATTATTACTTAGAAAGGCTTACCCTGGAAAACTCAGTGTTTCATGTACATGTCAGAATTCTCAGTTTTAACAGGCTCTTAATTGATCCAATATATTTTCTCACTAGGCTTGCCTCTTGTTAAGAAAATCATTGGTTTTACTGGTAAGCTTTTCTTTAATTTTATATTATATCTGGCACTCTCAATGTGATTGCAGCAAACCCATAAATGACTCATATTTCAAAAATGACTAACATGTATGAGAGCTTATTATGTGCCAGGTACATGTATTTTACATGTATAACTAACCTAATCTCACAATCTGCCTATAAAATATTATTATGATTTTTCTCATTTTTAAAAATAAAAAAGCTGGAGTGCTGACAAGTTAAATAATTTTCCCCAAGTCAGAGACTTAGGAAGTAGTAAAGTAAGAATTCAAATTAGGAAGTCTGACTGCCAATCCAGTGCTCCTTACCCATTTTCTTAATCCCTGATTATAATTATTATTCCGCTGGACCGTGGGGAGAGTATATAGAATAAGAAGCTATCTAACCTGTCACACCATTGCTTTATATGGCTTCAGACAGTGCACACTGATCACAGTGGTGGTCAGGAGCCTCCTTGTTGACCATTTTTTGTCTCCAAATGAAGATCACAGTACATTTTCTCTTTTATCTTAAGGCCACTTTTTCCATCCACAGTCTATTGATTAAATTATTCCCCTATTTGGTAACTAAGGATTGGGAAATGATCCAACTCATTACTGATGTATTACTAAATGAAAATAAACAGGATCAACAGGAAAGAATTTTGATGCTTAAATTTAAATATCCTGATATGTAGTATTTTTTTGCTTCACTCTGCTCATTTGGAGAATAAAACACAATTGCTTGAGCCCAGATGTGTGGATGATATTTAGGCACATGGCTGTTTCATTTGTTTCTGATATTTAAAAGATGGGTTTACCATCCTTATCACCACCTCTTTTCAACAGTATCAATTAAAAGTATTCACAATGTAAAATTTACCATGACTCCTGCCTTTATTAGAAAAGAGATAAAGGCCTAGTATACTAAAGTGTAATAAACATAGTGTAAAATCCTGTAGTAACCTCAGAATCTGGAGATGCAATTTTAAACCTTCGTGTTTTTGTTGACAGTGAGGAACTGGATGAATTACAGAAAATGACAGAGAAACAGATTTCATAGGAATAAAGATAATTGTGGGTTGAATACATAAAATTATTATTTAAGGACTTTCTTAATATATCTATTATATAATACAGTGTTTGCAAGTTCATGTGATAGCATATGCTTCTATATTTCAACATGGTTTGTTTTCACATTTTTTAACATCCACATTAATGCTTTGGGAACCATAGAAAATTTTCTTTTATTTTTACAACCATGGCATATTGCTTGCCCAAAACAAGATAATAGAACAAATGACAGTTAATTATAAAATATGATTCTAGCTTCATCTGATAGCAAAAATCTACAGTGTGAAATATCGACATATTTTCTATTCTGATATTCTACTCAATAAAATATATTTATAAGTCCAAAATGACTGAATTCTTTTAAGCTTTATCAATGTCAGATAAAATCAACATGTTCATCTTTCAGGAATTCATACTTAGGTAGGTATAAGACAGGTAGATAAAAGTAGCACACATACCTGACTATTCATTAAAGACTAAGTCCAGGGCTTCCCTGGTGGTGCAGTGGTTAAGAATCTGCCTGCGAATGCAGGGGACACGGGTTTGAGCCCTGGTCCTGGAAGATCCCACATGCCACGGAGCATCTACTCCTGTGAGCCACAACTACTGAGCCTGCATGCTGCAACTACTGAAGCCCACGCGCCTAGAGCCCGTGCTCCGCAACAAGAGAATCCACCGCAATGAAGAGTAGCCCCTGCTCACAGCAACTAGAGAAAAGCCCGCACAGCAACAAAGACCCAACACAGCCTAAAATAAATAAACTAATTTTTAAAAAAAAAGAGTAAGTCCATTTGAAGCATTCTAAGGTTGAGTGACCTTCACTGACTTGTATGTATAGATTATCGAATATCATAGTAGAAGTAACAGACCATGAACAGTGCCTGACTCTTTTCAAGCTAGATAGTGCATATAGTCATAATTATTTCTGAGTCCAGGGTCAAAAGAACTGTTCATCACTTTTCTGGTTTATTGAGGAATCTTTTAAAATAATAAGTAATACATCATTCTTGTCCCTAGGTTATAAAGAAATTAAATGAAGCAAATTCTGGGGGTAATTTTTGATAGTATATTATCTAGAGCATCTTGCCTTTCATTCTTGTCATTTCGTCTTTTAATGTAGATCTCATATTTCAGAACTCCAGGTCACTCATGCAACTTCTTTTATAATGTACTATAATAATATATTCCACTGGATTTTTCTCCATTTAATTTACTAAGTCATTATTATTTTTTACAAAGTATTAATGAGGGCATTAGAACTACTATAGAAGATAAAACAATTTTTTTCTTTCTGTCAAAGAAATAAATTCCTTTTACCATGATACACTGTCATAAAAAGCAAAAATTAGCAGATGAAGGAAACAGTTTCCTTCAAGAAGTTAAAAAGTAGAATCTAGTATTTAAAATACAGAGGAAAGATAATACAGACTTTCAAGTAGCCCAAGCTCAACTTTTGAAAGAACAATTATTTACTTTTATGAAATAATATATTTATTTTTATAAAATCACTGATATGGAATAAACATTGAGAAGTTTAAATACAAAAGCCTTTCATCTACTGAGACTTAAAGCAGGTAAATATAAGTGATTGACACTGATGGGTCAGTCACTACCAGTGGTAGTGTAAATTGGTATACCTTCACTAGAAAGCAATTTGGCAATTTATAGCAAGAGCTTTAGACATATTTATAACTCCATTACATGTAATTCCACCTTGAAGAATTTTGATTGATAAAATAATTAAAGGTATGGAAATAGTAAAACAATGAAAACTTCTAAATGTCCAATATCTCATTAGGGGAATGTTTTAAGTTAAACTATGGTCAACGAATGCAACTGAACATTATAAGAGGCATGGCTTAAAAGAGAATTAAAGAGTGGAAAATACCTTGACTATAATATTAATTGAAAACATAGGCATAAAAAAAAGTGTATATACAACAGTATCAACTATGTAAAACAATTGGAAAAACTAAAGAAAATATTAACAGTTGTTGCCTTTGAATTGGTGAGGTTAAGAATAGTGTTTTTTTTAAATTTTACATTTTCTATGATTTCCAAATATTTCACATTGACCACATATTACTTTTACACTAAATATAAACAGTTATACCAAAACACAAGTGAGTGATAAGAGAAAAAATAGATAAGCTAAACATCATTAAAAATAACAACTGTTGTATTGAAAAGGCACCATCAGAATGTGAATAGACAACCCACAGAATTGGAGAACATTTTTGAAAATCATATACCTGATAAGGGACTTGCATCTATAATATATGAAACAGAATTACAACTCCAAATAGTCAGAAACCCAATAATATGAATAGACATTTCTCCAAAGAAGACATATGATTAGGTACCAGAAAAGATATTCAGCATCATTGGTTATCAGGGAAATGTGATAAATACAAAATGAAATACCACTTCACACTCCAGGACAATAATCAAAAAGAGAGTTATTAAGTATTGGTAAGGATGTAGAGAAATTGGAACCCTCATACAATGTTGGTAAGGTAAAATGGTACAGTTGCTTTGGAAAACCGTCTCGCAGTTCTTTAAACAGTTAAACATAGTTACCATTGATTCTACTCTGAATGAAAATGTACATTCACAGAAAACTTGTAAACAAATGTTTATAGAAGCATTATTCTTAATAGCATTCTTAAAAAGTGGAAACAACCTTCAATCCAGCAACTGATAAATGAATAAATAAAATGTGATATAGCCATACAGTACACTATTATTCAGCAATAAAAAGAAATGAAGTAATGATACATACTGTAACATGGTAAACCTTGAAATCATCATGCCAAGTGAAAGAATCTAGTCACAGAGGAACACATACTGAATGGTTCTATTTACATATGAAATGTTCAGAGTAGATAAATCTATAAGAGATTGAAAGTATATTAGTGGTTTCCTAGAGCTAGGGGGAATGGGAGAATTGGGGGATGATGGCTAAGTAGTAAATGATTTCTTTGGGGGATAATGAAAATGTTCTAAAATTGATTCTGGTGATGGAAGCACAATTCTTTGAATATACTAAAATACATCTAATTGGACACTTGAAATGAGTTCATTTTACATGTATCTCAATAAAACTCTTAACAAAAATAGTAAAAAACCCAAAAACTGTAAGGAGGAGATACCCTCAGACATAACAGGATAAACTGAAATGCACTAATTTTATGAGAAAATTTAAAAAGTAGGAATTAGTTGACGGTAGGTTCTGATAGCTTTATGTTTGGGACCCAGAAATAAGGACCGACAGGCATAAGGTAATCAGAGGTTTGTAGGCACCAGATAGACAATAAGGGAAGTTACAGGAAGAAGGGAAGATAGTATCAGGGAGACTGTCATTAGTTACTGATTGCAAAGCTTTAAGTTTACATATTTATCTTCTCACATGTTCTATTACCAATTTTATTTAAGTTGTATCTCATTTATTATTTATTGAAGAAGCTAGTTTTTACAAACTAAGGATGGTTAGTTAGTTCTTATGGCAAAGATTCTGAATCATCAAATTTTGATGTGTAGACTTTTATTGCCATGGGATCACTGGGGATAAATTCTGTAGTACTTGATAGTCTCTAGTTCTAAATTACTCTGTTATCTTCTCCCTGTAAAGAGGACTGGATCAGTTCATCTTTTCATCTCAAAATAAATTACATGGCCTTTTTGTATAAGTGAAAAGCAAGGTCAAGTAACTATTTTGGCTGCTTTATTATAGGTTTATATGCTTATTTTAGTTCTCAGAATCTTACTACTCTACTAGTATGAGGGATAAAAAGGTCAAAATATGTTCCTACCCCACCAAGGCATGGGCAACATTTCATTAAGGAGGAGTAAGCAGAGTATTTCTTATTTTATTTAGATCACTTTCTAATCCTATTAGAGTGTACAAGGCTGTGAGGGGAGGGTTGGGCCTGAGGGAGAGCCTCCAGGCCCATCATATAGGTAGATCTGCATGAAAGGACAAAAAAATCAGTATATACCATGAGGGAGAAAGTTCCAAGTGAGCCAAGATAATTGAGCTGTTCTATTTATAATCCCCTTAAACTTAACCACTAAAAGCTACCTCTTCTAGCATGGAGATCCATTTATAAACTTGGCATTGACCCATATCAGTTTTCCTAAAGCTTGTGAGTCCTGGAGGGGACTCACAAATTCATAAAAATATGAATTTGAACGAAAGAAATTATTTTTGAGCTCCCCACAGAGGTTAGACCATGTAACTAACACATATTTCTGATGTCATAATGGTTGAAGAAATAATTCTGGGTGACTGAATGTTATCTCTCTCCCATATATCTATTCTTTTAATTATATGGAAACCCATTTTATATGGTTTAATAATATTGCTGTTTTTCATACTGTTTTCATGAAGGCTTACTATTTGTAGCCATTCAGAAATAAAATTTGACCTATTTTAGATCCCTTCTATTTAAATAAATTTTTTGATAAATGTTTTTCCCTCAGGAATTTGAATTTCTTTTATGCATTAATTTTCCTTTAAATTGTTTTCCTTTGAACATCAATAGACATTATCCAATATTATTTGTATCAAAATAACAATCAGTAGTTACCAGTGTGACCTCACTAAATCCATACTCCCCGATTTTCTAACCCTAACCCATATTATTGATTTCAAAATATTTGGGTATTTCTCTGAATTCTCAATAATCACCCTTACATTTCATATACTCTTTTGAGATTAGAGACTCTATAATTTACCTTCCTAGAAAGAGACATGGCAAACGAGAAATGAGAAAAGACAGTAATTAAGGCAGGCTTTCATTTTACTGTCATTGGCAGTTAAATGTGACAGTTACAGTGAATACTTCATAACAAGCCGTTCCCTAGACAGCAAGATTGACATTTGTAAATAGTTTAAAGATAGTGAGTAGAGATTTCATGATTGGATGACTGATAAAATAGCAGTAAAACTTATCCTAATGATACCCTTATGCCTTCGACATTATCCACTGTGTCATCACTCTTAATTCTGATTGAAAAAGGCCAGTGAAGTTCACCTCATACTGTAAATGATTCAATAATACACAACCTGAGTATACTATAGTCTACAGAACCTCTTTATTTGTTCTTACCATCTCATAATTATCTAAGAATGAAAACAGACTCAACCACTGTATGTAGTTTCTAATATTCAGAGAATAAAAGGATACTGTGGACAGTTCCTTACCCTCTTTCCATACCTCTAATTTTTATTTCCTTATGTATACATTGGTTTTTCTCTCCTTATACCCCTGTACACCAGCATGATTTAGTCATAACCCTGGAATCTGAAAGAAAAATATACACGTAGAAAAAGTAAAAAGCCCTAAGCCTAGTCCTTCTGAGCTTGGGGATTGTGGGAAGGAGAGGAGGGCAGAGGTAGAAGAGAGGGCCAGAATTCATAATAAAGAGTACCGAGGAGAGGGAATAAAAACTCTGGAGAATTTACCATAGGAGACAGGGTTACTTGAAGGGACTATTTAAATTATGAAATTGAGATTTGTTAGCATATTGATTCATTCAGCAAATATATATTGAGAACTAACTGTGTGTCTGGTACTGTTTAGGTGGTGAAGACATAGCACTTGTTAAACAGATTATCATCTGTCAAGTGATCATAGAGAATTCTCTTTGAGTCCATAGCTATGCGTTTAAGTAACATCAGCAATTTGATGAGAGCAGGGACATTGCTAGTGTGAGCAAATTGTTCATGCAACACATCTGTGCCTTCAAGACTTGATCAGGCTGAGAGCAGAATTCAGAGCTAACACTGGAGGTTGGGCCGTTGAGGAAATACAATGATATGATTTAAATGGATGACACGAACTGGTTATGGAGGTGAAACAGTTTGCAGGGTCACTTGGTAGCTCACCCTCTCATTTTATCTTCACTAAAGCCTGGTAGCCCACTGATAACAGTTTCTCAAAGGGAGAATAGTTGCTTGCTGGGATGAAATGTCTGTTAACTCTATATCAAAAATCCAGAGGCTTCTTATCCTACTGAAATTTGCTTCCATATCGCACTCATATCTGGGGCAGAAATTTCAAATTTCATTGGCTTCTCCTGCTCATAATGGCCACTGCCAGAGGGACTTGTGCCATGAACCAAACCAGATGGGGGCTATATTCTCTTATTCTCTGTTTCACTAAAGTATTGCAGCTTTGCAGTTACCTGGTAAATAGAAGACATATTCAAGTATAGAAAGTGTGCCTTCCCAATTCAAAGTGGCCCATCTGATAGTTTTCCTTTTTAACAGTAGGTTATTCAGTGTGCAGCAAAAGTTTATTATTATTATAATATGTATTATAAATTATTAATAATTATAATTATTATTATTTATTATTATAATTATTTATTATATTTGGGATCCTAGAATATTGCATACTTAAGTGAGTTTTATTTTCTTCAATCCTCTGTCACACATCTCTTATTAAGACATGTAAAGGTAATTACTACTGTCTCCCTTCCATGTGTTCTGAGCTAAAAGGTCATCAAATTTGTAGACTACTATGATGTCCTTTGTATCAGTGAGGCAATCAGAGCCCATGTGATACGGAGACAGAGAGTGAGCTATCCCCAAAACAGGATGGCAAGGTTATTGGTGTTTTCATCAGGCAAAAGTAACTGCTTCTGGTAGTCCTTATGTATCAGATGGTAGAAAAATGCCTTTGGAAGATAAAGTGCATTGCAGATATTAGCACTCCAGCAAGAAGACTATAACTGGAACAGAAAATCCCTATCAGATTCCTCACTTGATTAAATTTAAGTAAGCATTTTTCATATCTGGATGTCTTTGTTATTTGTTAAGATGGAAAATTGAACGTAATGAAAGATAACATACTTGCATGTGTTAAGTGTTTGATGCTAGCATTAATCTCTGTAGTTTCTCTAAGAAAGTATTTTATATTCTAATTTGGTAGTAATTGAGATTTAGAGCATTTTTTACTTATTGTAATAGCCCTAATTCCTTAAATGTGGAATGAAATAGGATTAAGGAAAGAGTATTCAGGGAAACTCAGGGGAGCTAATGAACATTCTGCCTGTGTTTCTCTTGTGAAATAATTCACCTCCAACAAGCCATTCTCTCTCTGTGCACCTCCTTTTCAATTTTCAAATTCCCAAAGTAGATAATCCTATTGATCCAGGTTTGGTCAGTTTTCTCTACGTGGATAGATTAGGCATGGCCAAGGGGCAAGAAGAATAAGAATGAGAAAAGCCCAGATAAAAGTCATTGTTAGTCTGGCAGCCAAATGAATTTAAATCCAAATTTGTAGTTAACTCCCTACACTAAAGAAAAGAAAAATTATGGTTTGAGACTCTAGGTGCATTTTAACTAAGAAAGTTAAAATTCTTTCTGAAACAGAGCATCACTTCACTTTGTATATGAACAGGAAAGTGGTAAACACAGATAGTACACTTATCTTCTTTATTAAAATTCATAAAATTTTAGGCAGCATAGCAAAGTGTTTAGGAATTTGGACTCCAGGCCTAGATCACCATTTTGAATTCTGCCCTTGTGCCACATCACTTTAACCCTCTGTACCTCAAGTTCCTGAACTGAAAATGAAAATAATAATAGAATCTACATAATAGGGTTTTTGTGTTTTTTTTTACAGTACGCGGGCCTCTCACTGTTGTGGCCTGTCCCGTTGCAGAGCACAGGCTCTGTCCTGATGCACAGGCTCAGCGGCCATGGCTCACGGGCCCAGCCGCTCCGTGGCATGTGGGATCTTCCCGGACCGGGGCAGGAACCCGTGTCCCCTGCATTGGCAGGCGGACTCAACCACTGCGCCACCAGGGAAGCCCAATAGGGTTGTTTTGAGGGAGAAATGAGTTAACATTGGAGTGTATTTACATATTATGTCTGACACATAATAAGCACTGTATAAGGTTCGTTAAATAAATACATGAAGCACGCTTATAAGAAAAGTGAAAAATTCAGCTAAACAATTTGAAGAAATCAGGTTTAGTCCTGAATTCAGCAGGACCATCTGTGTACGTGGAGACATTCTTTCATAGTAATATAATGCTAAATATAATTCAAGTGGAAAAGTTCAAAAGAAGTTATGAAAAAATGGCTAAATAGGTAGATTCTACGAAGGAAGGAATATTGGATGTTTAATTAAATGACATGAAAAAATTTAACTGAGAAAAGATTTAGGAAGTCTAAAACAACTGATAGGTATTTTACTAAGCATAATGCATAATTTAGCCCCTTCCTCAATCTCCCTTTAAGAGTTTTTACTTGCAAAGAGCACACATTTTTTTCCATTCTCTGTCATGTGGTAACAGATGGATCTGATCTTTCATAGGTGGGCAAATATGTCTGTTTCTAGAGTGAAGCATTTAAAATTCCATTGTTGCCACAGAATTAAATCATGATTACCAATATTTAATCTCCATCTGTTTGAAAACTTTGTCTGTATTCCTATTGGTTCTGAAATCAAGCTAAGGAAGAAGGTGTTATTTTTATTCCCAACATATGAAAAGAAAAGGGAAAATGTCTCCTCTTTTACTACAAGCTAGATAGCAAAACAAAATCACTTTTCCTATGTTCAGGCAATCACATGTTCACATCTGAGACTTTTGCTCTTGAGCAAGTGATACAAAAATGCAGGCAAAGAGAGGGTAATGACATAGCAGTGGTGGTGACCATCTAGTGTGGTGGTCTGTCTGATGGCTCTGGAGGTGTCCAGTGCTTGCAGTGATGTACAGTTTTGAGTTGGTTTGCTACCTAGCCCAGCTGTGTTCTTGCCTTTTTTCTGGATTTAGCTCTTGAGCTTTGCCGTGTTCTTTTCTTTGTTTACAATCCCTCCTTGCTGAGTTTTAAACAATTCTATGCTAACACAATAGGGTGAAATACTAGTGATTCATGAAGAAAATATAATCATTTAAAAATACAAATATAGTGTATGTTTGTCAGTACAATAGAGAATATTCACATATTGGTAATTATTTGTGATATTTCAGTTAAATCAGTTAATCACAGAGAACAAAGGAAATTTAACAATTAGTGCGAATTTTGACCTAATTATCTCTGTACTGAAATTAATCTTAAGAAAGCGATAAAACTAGATAAGTAAATTCAATAAATTCACTCTTAAACCAAATTTATTCTATATATTTTAATGAATTTAGTCATAGAAATTACTCAGTTGCTGACAATTGCTACAAATGCACGGTAAAGCCCCTTTATTTATAGCAATTTAACTAGGATAAAACATAAGTAGAAATACATCAGGAAAGTATCATTTCACATTGTTTGACTGAATACACAGCACTTTGAAAATTGAAGAGTATGGCTCTGTTCAATGTCACCTTAAATGTGTGTGAACAAATACCTTATAGTATATCTGTAATTTATTATTTTCACTTATGTTCCACACTTGTACCTTATTAGATTTCTGTCACCCTCAAAGAATGCAACAGAATATTAGGAAGAGGCAGTTCCAAACTCATAATAAATTTTTTAAAAGAAATTGAAATGGTCCCTTGCTTAATTTATACTATGAAATATAAGTGAATTTTCAAAGGCAGTGGAAAACTTAATGCAGGGAAAATATGAAGAATACTCCAAGTTTTGACTTTGAAAATGTTTAGGTAATGTAAAATATAAAATGATTCACAAACAATACCTTAACTTTATTGTACCATACATCATGTAGTGCATGCTGTATTTATCAAAGCATATTTAATTCTGAACTGAAGCTTAGCATTTCATTATTTTTCTGTACTGTACAGTGAATAATACTGAATTCAAAAACACCTATATAGAGAATTCTTAAAACTTTAAATAATAAAGACATTGAAATTTGGTAATACAGATAAAACAAGTCATTTTACTATATATGAAACATTCATACATGAAAAATGTAAAAATTTTAATCAGAGATAAAGGCAAATAGAATAAGCAGACTCCCTCTTGGAAAAAGAAAAGAAAAAAAAGGAAAAATGAGGAAGGAAGGGAACAACCTTAGGCAGTTTCTGACTACATTAACTTTAATTTAGAAGGACAAATAAGCTCCTCTTAATAATTTACCCATTTGGAGATGTGGAAGGCAAATAATACTCCAGATATGCTGTCCTCCTAATTACTCCCCCAGGGAATCAGTCTCATCAGTGTTGATGTGCACATTGGGGTAGGCTGTGCTGTATAGAAAGGCACCTAACCAAGGGATTGAAATTGAGCCTGTGTTTCACTCACCAAGCCATGGACCTTGGCACAGGGCTGTGTTAGTCTGGAGAGGCTGCCTTTCTAGAATCACACTCAGTAACCATCAGGGCCAGGCTGATACACTTTTTCACAGTCTGTCTGACCAGCAGCTTTGATACTGGCCATTGGATCATTATAAAGGAAAGAATGGATGTCCAACTCAGTAATTTCTTCTAGGTTAATTCATCAGTCAAGGAAGCACCTAAGTGCAAATAGTAACATACATGTAGAAGTTCTGCTGTGCATAAACAAGGAGAAAACATTGGTACTTTGATGGGTTCAAGTACACCAAAGATCTGTCTTTTATGTTAGAAATTACTCTTGTAATGTAGAATGGAGTTAAGGTTCACCAGGACTTTTTTGCATCCCCCCACCTCCAGAAGCCATATACCTTAAGGTTCTGGGGTAATATAAAATAAGACAATACATTGGCTGGTACAATTTTGTGCCATGGGAATCAAACCTGACTCAGGCACATCAAAACAATAACTTCCCAACCCTTATTCCAATTGTGTGTGTATATATATACATATATATATATGTGTGTGTATATATATATATATACACACACACATACATGTATATATGCACAAACACATATGATTATACTTTTCTTAAGAGCAACGTATGCATATGTATGTATAAATGTCTTTATATAAACATATACTATACCTATATATAGAGAGATAGATATGTATAATCTATCATTTTTTATCTTAACATAGAAAAACAGATGGAAAGATATGGTCATTGGCCACTTTAAGAATTGGAAGAGGGGAAGGAGTGATTATTAACTTTATATACCTCAAAATTGCTTATTACTAATTCTATAATTTTTTATGTTAGCATAGAAAAACAGATGGAAAGATATGTCCCATTGGCCACTTTAAGAATTGGAAGAAGGGAAGGAGTGATTATTAACTTTATATATCTCAAAATTGCTTGACTTATTAATAACAGGATTGTCTGTGTTAAAAACAACTAAAACAATTTCTTAAGTTGGGAGACTATAATTATCTTTTTAACTGATTGCTGCATAGGTAAATTTAGGGGAGTGTTTCCCCTTTTTTGTTTGTTTCGTTTTGCAGTGGAGAGAAAGCAGCTTTATATTAATATTTCCAGAGTACAGAAATCTTTGAAGATTCAGCCAACATTTTAACCACAAACATGCCAAGCATTACCTGATATAATAGAAATTTGTGGTTGTTTTTAGCAGGTGGCTACGATATCTATGTCTTGCACTGGTCGTTTTTTGTGTATCTATAGATTTACATCTATTACTCTGTATATGTCTATGTCTATATATCACCAAAATGTTATTATTGATGGTTCTTAATATGTCTAAAGGTAGAAATATCCAAAAGATAGAATAAAGTATAATTTCCTCTCTAATACCCACCATAATGATGAAAAGGATATTACTCAAGCAGAGGTATGACCGTCAACTTCCAACCATGGCACTGACCTTATGACTGTCTGCTAAAAAATATTTACCTCTCCCATTTGAGAGTACCAGTATTTGGGATCTGCTGTTATTTTTTCCTAGTGGTATGTAGCCTATCATATCTTACTTGGATGTTAGACCTTTGTCAATGTGTATATTCATCTCTAACTATATAAACTTAAAGTTTGGAGGAAGAAGCTGGCAACCCTTTCTTCTAACTTTACCTATATAAGAATGAAGATTTAAGAAGTTTAACAAAACTGAAGCTGTCATCCATGTGCTCCTTGGGGCAGTTGCATCTCACACATAAAATTATGGAAGATAGAAAATAGGAGCTAGCTATTAAGAATTGAGGCTCTGTTTTATGATTTCTCTAGTTGAAATTATATGATCTTTAAGAATGGGCAAGCTTGAAAAAATGGCCCATATATTCCTGGTGAAATTAATCAATACCTAATTATTTAGAAGCTATAAATGCTATCTTTAGCTGACGTGCTCACAAAATGTGTTTTCTTCCGTCAATAAAGGCCAACAAATCAGAAATCTAGCATAAGGGATGTTATTGCAGAGGACAAAAGAATCACCCTCATTTTTGCAGTTAGCTGTTTCATCAATTTAATGGTATTTATGCCACTTTAATAAGAGAAAGAAAGAGGTTGGACCTTACAAATGCAATTGGAAAATAGTAACAAACTGATAATATCTGAAACTGTAGAGAACATAATACTATAAAAAGATCTTTAGCATTCAGTACATTAGCAAAGCAACTCCTGAGATAAAGAAAAATAAGTATCACCATGTTGACCTTAAGAATATATTTAAAATGTCATGCATTGGTCTGCTTTGTTTATTCAAGTGTTTATTTTTGAATCTGAAATCAGGTTTCATCGATTGTAGTGGAGCTGGAAGGCTCCTCTCAGATCTAAAGCATATTCCCTCAGTTGCTGGGAAATTTGGCTGTTAATGGCTTAGTGCTAAATCCCTCAGACTAAGAGAACCATCTTAATCAATGTCAAATCCTCTTCCCAAGAGCAGCCCCTTCAATGACTGTTTAATTCTGGGTATTTTTAATGGTGAAATTACATGACAGAAAAGCACCCTCCCTTGTACTTACATAATCCACCATTTCCTTCTGCCATGACTTAAATCACACACTTTTATACTTGACTGTAAACTTAGAAATTCTGTCTTAGATTTAGATTTTCTTCACATCAGTAAGAACAATCTGTTAGTAATTAGCCTGTCATCAATTACTTTTTGCTTCCGAGATCACTGAGTTTGGCTTGTTAGCATTACTAAGACTTGATCTTTAGAGACTTAGTTGAATTCAACCTACATTTGAGAAGAATCACCAGTGAATGTGGGTTCATTTTTTATCTATCATCCATCTGTCTGTTTATCTATCTATCTATCTACCTACCTACCTACCTACCTATCATCATCTTTACATACCTGGGCATTGAATAATATTTTTATTGCTTTTCTACTAAGCTTATTAATTAATACATTAACATAATGTCTTTCTTCAAATATTTTCTTTATATCCATCATAGTATTTTCTAGATTCCAGTACTCTTTACATACCAAACAAATAAACAAAATCGTATTTACACCATTAGAAATTATATATAAAAACTTGTACCTGCAAATGAACATCAGTATATAAATTTACATGTCTCAGGATGAAACTAGTCCATTAAACTCCTGAAATATAAAGGCCACCAACCCATGAGTCACCAGAAAATAGTATAATTCTAACTTTACCTTTAAAACTTTTCTTCACAACAAATGTAATTTACAAGCTGAAAAATGCATAAACATAAATATACAGTGCAACACACATCTATAAAGAAAACACCTGTGTAATCTATAATGTGAGCCAAGAAATAGAACAATGTCAGAGACTCAGAAGCACTTGTTGGTGTCTTTTCCTGACATTGCACCCCTCCCTTTATCCTAGAAGTAACCACTATCTTTACTTTGCTTTATAGCAATAATGTTACCTCTACAAACATGTAATGATTGAGTAATAGATTGGCTAGTAATGTCTTATACACCCTAACCAACATGTTGTTTAATTTAATCTCCTTGAGGACCCTGGACTTATTTAAATGACCACTGGTCGTTGGCATTTTTATGCCTCCACTAACCCAAAACTCAATATGCTCCAATATAAACTTATTAAATCCTACTGAGTCCAGACTATCCTCTTGTATTCCATTGATACATCCTGTATTTTCATTGATAACATCGTCTCCCACACTTCAAATTCTGAAACCTGAAGTTAATCCTTTACATCTTCCTTTTTCTTACATACTTCTGTATAAGCTAAGTCCTGTTCTTTTTTTCTTCCAAGTTACTGTATTTCCATTGGCTGCCTTTTTCTCTTTTTATCTGCAGCACTACCTGATAGAAACTTTCTCCATATACCTACTGGAATATTGCAATAGCCACGTACTTCCTTTCCCTGTTTTAGTCTCAGCACTTTAGTCCCTTCCTTACCCAACCTGCAAAGTAATTTTATGAATAGCAGTTCTAATTATATATCGTCTCTCCTTAAGTCTCTGTTGCTTCCCTTTAATTTAAGAGAGAAAGTCCCAGACTTTCACATGTCATACACATAAATTCATGTGCTGACCCCATTCAGTCTCTTCCTCACCTCCTGGCATTTCCTCTCCCTCACTTTACACTACAACAATGCCAGTGGTATTATATTTTCCTGGGCAAACCATACTGTTTGCTACAATACTTACTCTTTCTCTTCACTAGTCTATATTTCCTTCCCATACACAATTACATTTTTAGAAACTAATCTTTTTAATCATTCACTAAGGGAAACTTTATCTCCCCCTTCTTTTCCCTAGAAGAGTCAATGTTCTCTCTTTCACACTATCTCTGTACCTGGGATACGTACTTCTATTTTTGCACTTATAACAATGTCACAACATACTGCAGTACATTCCAATGACATGTTTGTCACTTCTACCAGGTGCGAACTTGAAATTAAGAGAAAATGTAATATATCTCTATGTACTTAGAGGTAAGCATATTTCTTATTGTACATACAGATGTCTCTCAAGACTTGTTCAATTGAATCTTTCCTTAAACTCTGTTTTCATGTCATATTAGTTCATGTTTCTTGTAGGAGCACAAGAGTATTTTGCTGATCTTACTTTTTTTTTTAAAGATATTTCCCTTTTTATTTTTCTTAATTAATTAATTTATGGCTGCGTTGGGTCTTCGTTGCTGTTTGCGGGCTTCCCATTGCGGTGGCTTCTCTTGTTGCAGAGCACAGGCTCTAGGCACATGGGCTTCAGTAGCTGTGGCTTGAAGGCTCTGGAGCTCGGGCTCAGTAGTTGTGGCGCACGGGCTTAGTTGCTCCGTGGCATGTGGGATCTTCCCGGACCAGGGCTCGAACTCGTGTCCCTTGCATTGGCAGGAGGATTCTTAACCACTGTGCCACCAGGGAAGTCCTGATCTTACTTTCTACACTGCTCCATTGTTTCCTTGAAAAACTTGATATTGATTCAAGGGGCCCTTGCAAGGTTACATGTACCCAGGTCTACAAGTTCAATCTACCACTGAATGATCTAGAGTCAAATCACATGCTTCTCCATGACTAAAGGGATTTAAGCCTATATTTGTAAACACACTTTATTTTCATATTGTCTATTATGCTAAAAACCATCTTGGAAAAAATATTTCTTTTTTACAACTTTAAAATTTGCCTAGTGCCTGTTAACCAGTGGCTTTATCCAAGAAGTAAATGCATATAGTATATGCAGATCATTAACATTTTCAAAATTGAGATGGCAGAGTCATATTTCCTTTGAACTTTCTCTGTTTTTGTCTTATTTATTTTCTGAAATGACTCTTTGAAGTGAGCTATTATAAATAGAAAATTTGAGAAACTAGGTTCTTGGTATCCTAAGTTTGCTCTTCTTCTTTCCTAATGGGAAGAAGAGTAAACCCCCTAATTTTTCTATATGCTGAAGAAAAAGGAAGTAACGTTTATTTATGTTTTGGCACCAAATTGCTCTAACATGGAGATATTCTTTCTTCTAGATGAATATTTTCTCATTTATGAACTATCATGCATGCTGCTGCTTTCTCCTTAAGTTCTTTCATTAAATTTGATAGTATAAGACTGCTATATTTATTGTGAAAATTATGATCAGCGCTTGCTAATTTATAAATTGTTTTTACTAGTTTGGTATAATTATGAAAAATAATAAAACTCATAGAAACAGTATAAAATAGCCTTTCAAAATAGTTCCTTGGCATCCTTTTCTCCCCATAAGATGCAACATTAGTATTTTATGGAAGTAACTGTGATATTCTAGTCTTGACTTATTGCTGCAGAACTGGTGAATACCTCAGAAATGCATTTTCAATAGTGTTAAAATATTGCAATTTGTAATAGTTTACATTTAATGATACTTCATGTTGTAAAGGGAAGAGATATAGAGCAACAGACTTCATCACTTCATAGTCACCTAAGGGGACACCTTAGGCAAATGTGAAAGACAAACAGCAATACTTTTGCTGGAGTTTAAGCAAATCATGAAGGTTATAGGAGTTGGCGTTGTGGGAAGACAGGAAATTTTGTTTCACTTAAAAAAAAGTCTATATAGTACTTTATATATTTTAGACTGCAGAGTCAAAATAGATAGAGCTGTTTTTCTGGTGGTAATTTTGTATCATTGGTTGTCCTTCCATCCTTCCTCCCTCCCTCCTTCCCTCCCTCCTTCCTCCCTTCCTTCCGTTTTTGTTGGCGTACATTTGGGTTGTTCACCTTTCCCAGAGTTTCACCAAAGCTTCTTTTCCAGGCCTAGGTGGTCTATTGTATGTCTGTACCCGGCATCTCTTGTCCAGGAGTCTGTGGGTTTATAGTCTCCTTATGACATTTACAAACAACCCCCACCAGCTTTCCTACCTGCATTTGAATTTTGTGAGTTAGAGATGAGCAAGTCCATCCTCCAGGTATCCTCCAGACAGGTTAGAACAGATGTACACAATAATTTGCAAATAAAGTCTGCTTTGTTCCCTCCTTTCTGGAGGGAGGGAACTGGGGACCCTGGGCTGCCATCATTTAGGACCAAGACCAAGACTGCCACTGAGGTTGGTTGGGGCTTGGGGGTAGATGAATAAAATTTCACAAAAGTTTTCTATCATTCTGAAGATGGTTTTTTCTTAATTGGATATTCCCTTGCTTTCTATAAACTTTTGTTTGCTAGAGCTCCAACAAAGTTGATTCAGACAGGTGGTGTTTTGTTTTGTTTTTAAAGATTTATTTTTTATTTATTTATTTAATTTATTTTTGGCTGTGTTGGGTCTTAGTTGCGGCACACGGGATCTTCATTGCGGCACGTGGGTTTCTCTCTAGTTGTGGTGTGCAGGTTTTCTCTTCTCTAGTTGTGGCATGCAGGCTTCAAGGCACCTGGGCTCTGTAGTTGTAGCGCATGGGCTTAATTGCCCCGCAGCATGTGGGATCTTAGTTCCCTGACCAGGGATCGAACCCGCGTCCCGTGCATTGTAAGGTGGATTCTTTACCACTGGACCACCAGGGAAGTCCCCGTTTGTTTGTTTTGATGTTTCTTCCTGTAGGCAAACAAGAGCTTGGAGCTTCCTAGTCTGCCATCTTCCTCTTTGTTTCATATTTTTTCATCCCTGTAATTTACCTGGAAACAGACTCTCCAAACTTCACATGAAAATCAGGCCATTTTTTCCTGAACATATGACATGTTTTCTTTTCCGCTCACTTTTTTCTCAATTCCTTCAATTAGAAGTGAACTTTTACTTCCCAAAATAATGTTTCTCAGGCCTGAATGATGCCTTTTTGTTTTTTAACTGCCTATTTTTTAAATTGGGGTATGGTTGCTTTACAATGTTGTGTTAATTTCTGCTGTACAGTGAAGTGAATCAGCTATATATATACATATATCCCCTCTTTTTTGGATTTCCTTCCCATTTAGGTCACCACAGAGCATTGAGTAGAGTTCCCTGAGCTATACGGCAAGTTCGTATTAATTATCTGTTTTTTACGTAGTAGTGTACCCAATCTCCCAATTCATCCCACCCCCACTTCGCCCCCTTAGTGTCCATACATTTGTTTTCTGTGTCTGTGTCTCTATTTCTGCTTTGAAAATAGGTTCATCTGTACCATTTTTCTAGATTCTGCATGTATGTGTTAATATAGGATATTTGTTTTTCTCTTTCTGACTTACTTCACTCTGTATGACAGTCTCTATGTCCATCTACATCTCTACAAATGACCCAGTTTCGTTCCTTTTAATGGCTGAGTAATATTCCATTGTATATATGTACCTTTTTAAAGACAAATAAATCCTCAATGATTCTCAGTTTTGCACGTTTATAAAATACTCTCATATTTTTATTATAAATATGTTTAATGTGTATGGACATAAAATGTATTCCTTTGGTAGAACACTCATACAATTATATTATACCTGAAACACAAATAAAATAGAACAAAACTATAAAAATCACTATTAACATTACTGCCATATTATAAGAGATAGGATTGTTTTGCTCAGAATCCTGGGTTTAATAAAATAAATGTTAGTGTTCACTGATCTATAGATTCAACTTAATTTCTATCAAAATCCAACTTGTATTTGCAGAAATTGATAAGCAAGTCCTAAAATTTATGTGGAAATGAAAGGGACCAGAATATCTAAAACAGGCTTTAAAAAACAAGTTTGGAGGACTCAACGTCTCCAATTTCAGAACTTACTACACAACTACACTAATAAAGATAGTGTAGTGTGGCATAAGGATAGACATACAGATCAATGGAGTAGAATTGAAATTCTAAAAATACACTCATATATCTAAGATTGCTGTGACAATTTGATGAGGCAACAACAAATTTTTCAACACATGGTGCTAGGACATCCAAATATCCATATGAAAAAGAATGAAATTGGAACTCTTCCTTATACCATCTACAAACATTCATTCAAAATGGGTTATAGACCCAAATTTAAGAGCTAAAACTATGAAACTCTTAGAAGAAATTGTAGGAGTAAATGTTTGTGACCTTAGGATAGGCAATGGTTTCTTAGATATGACAGCAAAAGCACAAGCAAAAAACTTAAAAAAAGGAAAGAAAGGAAAATAGATAAATTGAACTATATAACAATTTAAAACTTTTATGCTGCAAATTATACCATTAAGCGAGTGAAAACAGTCAACAGAATGGGAAAAAGTATTTGTAGAGCATAGATAGTATAAAAATATTCAGAATACATAAAGAATTCTTGCAACTCAATAATAAAAAGACAAATGACCCAACTGAAAATGGACAAAGGATTTGAATACACACCTCTCTGACGTAGTTATATTAATGACCTACAAGCACACGAAAGTATGTTCAACATCATTATTCTTAGGAAAATGCAAATAAAAGCTACAATGAAATACTTTTTGACACCAATTAGTATTGCTTTAATAAAAAAGAATGACAATAACAAGCGCTGATGAGAATGTGGTGAAACTGGAACTCTCTTTCATTGCTGATGGGAATATAATAAAATGGTGCAGTTGCTTTGGAAAACTATGTGGCACTTCCTTGAATTGTGAAACAGAGTTACCATATGGCCCAGCAATTTTACTCATAGGTATATATAGAAAAGAACTGATATTATATGTTTACACATATACATGTAAATGAAAAGCTAGTTAAAGGCTACCTAATTTACATAGGTTGGTTAAAGAGCTCTCTGCAGAGCTAATATTTAAGTTAACAGAAGAAAGTGCATGTTGTGTTCTGAGGGTAGAACATTGCAGATAACATTTAGGAAAAAATATATAACTCACAATTGTATAACTTCTAAAAGTTATTTAATTAAAAAGCAGATAGGAGAGGCGAAATCAACATACTGGAGCAGGAAGATCCTGAACACACCTCCTCCCATGAGCACACCAAAATTACAACTACTTACAGAGCAACCATCTGTGAGAACAACCTGAAGACTAGCAGAAAAATATTTTTCACAGCTGAAGACATAAAGAAGGAACCACGATGAGACAGATAGGAGGGGCAGAGTTGTGGTCTAGTCAGGACCCACACCTTCAGGTTGGTGACCCACAAATAAGAATGCTGTCACAACTATGGAGGTCCTCCACAAGAAGCAAGGTGCTTGAGGCCCACATTGGGCTCCCCAGCCTGGGGATCCTGCACCAGGAAGACGAGCCTTCAGAATGTCTGGCTTTGAAAACCAGTGGGGCTTATATTTGGGAAAGCTGGAGGGCTAGGAAACAGAGAGTCCACTCTTAAAGCACGTGTGCAAAATCTCACATGCTCCAAGTCCCAGCACAGAGATAGTAGTTTGAAAGGAGACTGGGTCAGATCCATTTGCTGATCTTGGAGAGCCTCCCATAGAGGCTGGAGGCAGCTGTTGACTCCCCCTGGAGATGGAGGAGCTGGCAGAAGCCATTTTGGGGAGTCTCATTCTACCATGTTGACATCAGCACTGGCAAGTGCCATTTTGGAATCCTCCCTCTGGCTTATTAGCAGAGAGCCTTGCTCCACCCATCAGCGAGCCTGCAGCAATCACATGCTGCTAGGTGGCATAGCCATTCATGTGGGGAGCCTGCCCTGCCTAGAGCAGTCATATGATGGCAAAAAAAGACAAATACCATATGATCTTACTTATATGTGGAATCTAAAAAACAAAACTAATGAGTGAGCATAGCAAAAGGAAAACAGACTCATAGATACAGAGAACAAATGGGTGGTTGCCAAAGGAGAAGTGGGTATGGGGGATCAGCAAAATGGATGAAGGAGATGAAGAGGTACAACTTCCAGTTATAAAATAAATAAGTCATGGAGATATAATATATAGCATAAGAAATTTGGTCAATAATATTGTAATAACTTTGCATGGGGACAGTGGTTACTAGACTTACCGTGGTTATAATTTTGGAATGTATAAATGCCAAATCAATATGTTATACACCTGAAACTAACATAATGGTCCATATCAACTATATTTCAATTAAAAAATAAGTAAATAAAAGACAAAACAAGAACAAAAAACAGATGTATAGTACTATGCTAATATGAAATAATTTAATCCAAATAACAAACCAAAGAATATATATTATTCATTCTAACCAAGGAATATATACTATCATTATCCCACTTTTCCATTTTCATTTAAGGATATTTTTGTATACTGGGGTTAATTAACTTTTCCAAAATTACATAGTTTGTAGATTAATTATTCCCAGAATGCATCTTAGTGAAAGGGAATAGGCTACTGTACTGTAACTGACCACTGCCATCCTCTGAAGATTTACTGACCAGCTAAATAAATAAAGTATCAAGAAAAGAGAGGTCTGAGCAATTCTAACAACTCCAATGACTGTGACATTTCTAAAGGGATATTAATTAATATGTATGGGAGGGGAAGATTTTGCAGGTCTTGTACTTACCTATACAATAGCAGTGTGCTTATTTTGTAAAAATATCTAATAAAAATAATATGGAGGTGTTTAAAGAATGAAGTAAGAAACACTTGTATAATAACATCCCTTTAAAGAAACAAGTGACACTGTATATACTGTCAAATGCCTGAAACATGAACATTGCTAAAAAGACATTACACTCTCAGGAGTCAAGTTAAAAGTATTACCCTTTCATTTTTCAGACATCTCTAACAGTAACTAGTCCTTGAATAAGAAACAGGTAGCAGAATGTATAAAAGAGGTAAATGCATAAAGGGGCAATTGCAGTTTCCAAAGTATTAATTTATTTCCTTGAAAAAGTTGTAAATATGCATGCTAGTTTGAAATACAAATTAAAACCTTATAAATAGCACTATTGTCATCTAGCATTATTTTTCTGACAGCATGCCCCACATAAAGGGTGTGGGAAGGGTAGTAAAGAGCAAGGCTGGATGGTTGAAAGTAATTGAGTTTACTTAGGATAATGAGAGATTTAACAAAACATCAGACAGTAAAGTGTAAAAGAAAATGAGGAGTTTGCTATCCACTAAAAAATAATCTGCAAAATATTTGAAATGTTTTGTTTTAAAGAATATGAGAGGGCTTCCCTGGTGGCTTAGTGGTTGAGAGTCTGCCTGCTGATGCAGGGGACACGTGTTCGTGCCCCGGTCAGGGAAGATCCCGCATGCCGCGGAGCGGCTGGTCCCGTGAGCCATGGCCGCTGAGCTTGTGCGTTCGGAGCCTGTGCTCCGCAATGGGAGAGGCCACAACAGTGAGAGGCCCGTGTATCGTAAAAAAAAAAAAAAAAAAAAAAAAGAATATAAGAATAACAAGACTAGAGGAAATAGGTACTATAAACTTCAAGGCAATGATAAAGTTACATATTTTTGTAATACATATTACTTTTAAAGTCAGTTAAATATGTACTATTAACATAATTTAATTTAACCTAATGTTAATGTGACTCTTTCTTAGTTTCATAGGGATAAACTAAATATATTTAGTGATTATATGGCTACTAAAATATGACTTGAGACTTTAACTTCAGCTTGTAAAACAAAATAAGTGATACTATTAAATACATACATATATATGTACATACATACATAATCAAAGCTGAAATACTGGAATTTAGGAAAAAATAAATGCAACAAACATGTATTTACCATTCTGGAATGGAGTTTCCTTTTATTTTTAGAAGACAGTATGATTTTATGAAAAAGGAATATGAGGAAAATGTTTTGGCAAAGTCTCTTCAGAAGTTTCAGACATGTGCCCCCTCTTTGATTTAATTTTTCTTTACAAGTGAAAAATAAAATCTGATACTTACAAATATATATCAAGATTAGGAATGACATTAATATAGTTTTTTAATAGTGATATATCAAAGATACTTCTACATAGTTTTGATATTTTTGATTGAATTAAAATATCTTTAAATACAAATACATATGAATATTAATGGCAATGCTATTAAGAAACATATTTGATTCTTTGCACTTTAGTATCAAGGTAGTACAGGAAAAACAAAATTTAGGAAAATGGTAAAAAATGCAATGTAAGTAAGTAATTTCAATGAAAATATGCAGGGTAATTATTACATTTAGTTAAGCAAACTCATTTTAAAGACATTTAAAAGATGGCATAATAAAAAATAAACTTTTAATCATGAAATTCTTGAGGAAAAGATTTTACAAAA
Source organism: Tursiops truncatus (assembly GCF_011762595.2). NCBI lineage: Eukaryota > Metazoa > Chordata > Mammalia > Artiodactyla > Delphinidae > Tursiops > Tursiops truncatus. Next base: position 41,615,737 of record NC_047040.1, on the reverse strand, counting down.
ACTTTAAGAAATCTTGAAATAATACTCATATTAATATCTCACTGCATAATTCTGCAGGATAATTTTGCTCTTCTTTTTCTATTTTCTTAAGTTAGAAGATTAAAATTCAGAATTTAGAATTTGAGACCTTTCTTCTGTAAAAATTTAATGCTACAAATTTTAAAAAGCTTTTATAAAATTATAAAAGCACTGCTTTAGGTGCATTGCACTCTCATTTTATATAAGTATTAAATTTCATTTATTTCCTGCACATGTAATTTCTTTGACAGAAATAAATCAAAAATATTTTTATATCCTTATTCTTCTTATATGAAAGGTAACATGCTCTGGATTATTTATTGCTCTTCCCCCTCCCCATTTTTTATTTATCAGTATATTCCTGTAATAACTTTGTGTCAGTTCATAGAGATTCCCTTCTGTTGTACACTACATAGCATAGCCTTTTGTGAATATATTATAGTTACTCTTCCATATATAGGTATTTTGCTTGTTCCCAATATTTTGCAGTATTTTGAAATTGTGAACAAGGCTATAAGCCTGCATTATTTCTCCTTATGAAATTTTTATTGTTGGAGGTGTATCTTCAGACTCCCTGTAAGTGGGATTTCTGGGTCCAAAGTTAAGTTCCTTTGAGGTTTGTTTGGTATTGCTAAATTCTCCTTCACAGCAGATTTGCCACTTTGCATTTCCACCAGCAGTGTGTGAACTTTTTTTTTTCCTGTCTAATTGCATTGACTAATACCTCTAGTACAATGTTGAACAATAGCAGAAATAGGAGTCAGCCTTTTTTAATTTTAGTGAAAATGTCTCTAATGTTTTCTATGCATGTAAGATATTGACTAGCAATAAAAGATCTCTCATTTTTTAATTTTTGGATTTTAATAATATCAGGAATGTTTGTTAAAATATTGTTGAAATAATTTCAGCAGCTATGGCAATAAGTATATTCCTTGTTTTTCCACTTAGATCCATTAATATGCTATATGATATTAATGGATTTTGTGATATTGAGTCAAATTTGAATTATTGGATTTAACATCATTTGATCATTCTGTATTATTTAATTAATGTGACACTGTGTTTTCTTTTATGATACTCTGTAATATTTTTGCATCAATATTTATTCACTGTGTTGGTTTATAGTTTTATTTTTTTGTATTATCTTTATCAGATTTAAGAGTCAGTGTTTTCCTTGTTTTATAAAAATCTATTAGGACATTTTTTTTTTTTTTTTGCGGTATGCGGGCCTCTCATTGTTGTGGCCTCTCCCATTGTGGAGCACAGGCTCCGGACGTGCAGGCTCAGCGGCCATGGCTCATGGGCCTAGCCGCTCCGCGGCATGTGGGATCTTCCTGGACTGGGGCATGAACCCGTGTCCCCTGAATCGGCAGGCGGACTCTCAATCACTGCGCCACCAGGGAAGCCCTATTAGGACATTTTTATATCTAAAAATATTTAGTTCAGTTTTTTTTCCAGTTTTATTTATTTAGGACCAACTATGTACCAGGCACTATAAGAGCTATAAGGAAACAAAAATAAGACATACTATGTTATAAAGCTAACAATCTATTCAATAAGGGTGCAAAAGCCTAAATACATTAGGATAATAATATCATTGGAGGTAAGTCCAAGATGCTAAAGTAGCAAAAAGAGGAAGATCAGCTCAGAGGAGGAAAAGAGAATGTTAGAGGAAACAATCATTTGGGTACATTCATCCGAAGAAGGTATGTGTTCACATTTATCAACAAATGAGAAAAATCAAGTTTACCTATTTGGATAAATTTCAGCCAAATTTGTAGAGTCTCTGAGATCTTCTGACTTTAAATATTGGTTTTTTAGCAAGTATGAACTTCAGTAATAGAACTTGGTGGAGGAGCACCCTAAAGATATAGCTGTAACTACTGCAATGGAGAGAAATTCTATGTGTATTTAAGCATCATAGAGGATGAAAGTAAAATTTTTAATATAAGGACAAAATCAAAAGTTACATATTTGACAGTTTGAATTTATAAGCTCAAGTTTGTATTAGAACTGTTGCTAATGGGCAATGTCATGTAATGGTCATGGAAATTAGCAGCCACTATTTCTTTTTAAATAATTTTAATGACTCTTGAGGTAGGCTGAACAGTCCCACCAAGGATGTCCATAACTGAATCCTCAGAATCTGTGAATATGTTAACTTACATGACAAAAGGCAGTTTATAGATATGATTAAGTTAAGGATCTTGAGATAGGGAGATTATATCAGGTAGGCCTGATGTAATTACAAGGGTTCTTCTAAAAGAGAGGCAGGAGATCAGAGAGGAGAAAAGATGCTACCCTGTTGGCTTTGAAGACTGAGGAAGAAGCAAGAGCCAAGGAATGTAGGTAGCCTCTAGAAGCTAAAAAAGGGAAGGAAATGGATGTCCCACTAAAGCCTTCAGAAAGTATACATCCCTAAGGACCCATTTTAGACTTCTGACTTCCAAAACTATAACATAGTAAATTTTTGTTGTTATAAATCATTTAATTGTGGAAATTCATTATAGCTCTAATAGGAAACTAATAAAATTCTCCTGAATGAAGACCAGCTTGTTTGCCAATACCTTTACATTTAGCTTTAAAAATTCTGCTGTGTAGTCAGGAAAACCGGAGGGCTTGGTTCTCAAAGTGAGTGAATATATGCTACAAATAAAATGGTGTAAGTATTTTTATGTACCTGTTTTACTCTGAGGGAACTAACCAGGAGCATAAAAAAGATTCACCTGGGATTTTCTTTAACTTTACCCCAAAAAGGATTCTGGAAATTATAGTTCCTAGGACCTTGCAGTAAATCAATGAAAGATTTCAGTGTAGTAAGGTTAAGCAGGAGAAATCCTGAGTTCAGTCCTCATTTGTTAGTAGGAAAACAAACAATACACTTTACATGTCCATCTTGTTTTTTTTAATATCACTTTTACAGCTATACCTTTACTTTTTAATATCCAGACTCTTAGAATATCAGCTTTTATATTTTTGCATTACCAAGTAACATCTCCTGGGAAGGATCTGTGACCCTCTCAAGGGAAGTGCTCGTCCACAACGTCTGCTCAGGGATGCAGTGAGGCTATAAGCCCTGAGAACACTCAGGGAGGGCTGGGCCACATATCTAGAGGAGGACTCCTGGAGTCCCCCAATTTGGGCCCCTGACACAGTTCTGTCCAAGAGACTTATTGTAAACTAAGTATATCAATTTAAATCACTATTAAGTTATTTAAGATTCTTTATAATTTAGGGATATGTCTAAATCAGCTTTATTAAGGAAATAATTGTTGAAGGGCTATGCTTTGAGAGCCATGTTGTTCTACTGTATAAATTAACATGGGGAGATGTTATTTATTTATTTATTTGTTTGTTTGTTTGTTTGTGCTGGGTCTTAGTTGTAGCAGGCAGGCTTCTTAGTTGTGGCTCATGGGTTTCTTAGTTGCGGCTTGCCAGCTCCTTAACTGTGGCATGTGGGCTCCTTAGTTGTGGCTCTCCAGTTCCTTAGTTGTGGCATGTGAACTCTTAGTTGTGACATGCATGTGGGATTTAGTTCCCTGACCAGGGATAGAGCCTGGGCCCCCTGCATTGGGAGTGCAGATTCTTAACCACTGCACAACCAGGGAAGTCCTGAGATGATCATATGATTTTTAATCTATACTTTATTAATGTGGTGTATCACATTGATTGATTTTTAGATATTGAACCTCTTTGCATCCCTAGGATGAATCCAAATTGATTATGGCGTGTGATCCTTTTTTTTTTTTTTTTTGTGGTACACGGGCCTCTCACTGTTGTGGCCTCTCCCGCTGCGGAGCACAGGCTCCAGACACGCAGGCTCAGCGGCCATGGCTCACGGGCCCAGCTGCTCCACGGCATGTGGGATCTTCCTGGACTGGGGCAGGAACCCGTGTCCCCTGCATTGGCAGGTGGACTCTCAACCACTGCGCCACCAGGGAAGCCCAGTGTGTGATCCTTTTAATGCATTGTTGAATTCAGTTTGCCAATATTTTGTTGAGAATTTTTGTATCTCTGTTCACCAGTGATTTGGGCCTGTGATTTTCTTTTTGTGTGTGTGATATTTTTGTCTGATTTTTGTATTTGGGTGATGCCAGCCTCATAGGATGAGTTGGAGGTGTTCCTTCCTCAGCAAATTTTGGAATATTTCTAGAAGAATACATGTTAACTTTTCTTTAAGTGTCTGCTAAAATTCACCTGTGAAGCCATCTGATCCTAGACTTTTGTTTGTCAGGAGTCTTTTTTGTTTTTTGTTTGTCAGGAGTCTTGTTTGTTTCCTTTTTTGTTTTTCCTTGTGATTTCAGGTGCTCTACATGTCTACATGTTGTTCATAGAAATTTCTCTAGTAAGGAACTATAAAAATGATCTCTGTAATTATAGTCTTAGGAGTTTCTTTTTAACTGATTCAATTTCATTACTGGTAATGGATCTGTTCATATTTTCTATTTCTCCCTGTTTCACCCTTGGGACACTATATTTCTAGGAATTTATGAATTTCTTCTAGGTTCATTTTATTGGTGTATAAATTTTTATTCAGAGTAATCTTTTATGATTCTTCATATTTCTGTGGTATCAGTTGTAACTTCTTTTTCATTTCTGATTATATTGACATGGGGCTTCTCTTTTTTCTTGATGACTCTGGGTAAAGGGTAATCAATTTTCTTTTAATGTTTTCAAAGAATCAGCACTTGATAATTTCTGTTGTTTTGCTTAGTCTTTATTTCATTTATTTCTGCACTGATCTTTATCAGTTCTTTCCTTCTACTAAGTTTGGGTTTTGTTTGTTCTTTTCTTAGTTCCTTTAGTTGTAAAGTTAGGTTGTTTATTTGAGATTTTTCTTATTTCCTGAGGTAGGCTATAAACTTCCTTCTTATAACTGCTTTTGTTGCATCCCATAGATTTTAGATCATTGTGTTTTCATTTTTATTTGTCTCCAAGCATTAAAAAAAAAAAATTCTTTCTTTGATTTCTTCAGTGATCCCTTAGTTGTTTAGTTGTATGTTGTTTAAACTCCATGTGTTTGTGTTTTGAGCATTTTTTTTTCTTGTAATTGATTTCTAGTCTTGTAACATGTGGTCAGAAGAAATTCTTGGTACGATTTCAGTTTTATTAAATTTATTGAGACTTGTTTTGTGGCCTAGCATGTGACCTATCCTGGAGATTATTCCATGTGCACTTGAAAAAAAGCATATCCTGCTGTTTTTGGATGGAATGTTCTATATATATGTATTAAGTTGATCAGATCTAATGTGTCATTTAAGGGCAGTGTTTCCTCGATGATTTTCTGTCTGGATGATCTGTCCATTGATGTACATGTTAAAATACCCTAACGTTATTGTGTTACTGTCAATTTCTCCCTTTATGTCTACTGATATTTCCTTCATGTTGTTTGCATATATATATTTACAATTGTTATAACTTCTTTTTGGATTTGATCCCTTGATCATTATGTAATATCCTTCTTTGTCTCTTGTTACAGTCTTTGTTTTAAAGTCTGTCTTGTCTCATATAAGTATTGCTACCTGGCTTTCTTTTCATTTCCCTTTGCATGGAATACCATTTTTCATCCCCTCACTTTCAGTCTGTGTTAAAGTAAATCTCTTATAGGCAACATATATATGAGTCATTTTTCTTTTTTTTTTTTGTATCCATTCAGCCACTCTATATCTTTTGATTGGAGAATTTAGTCCATTTTTATTTAAAGTAATCATTGACAGGTATTTACTCATTGCCTTGATCATTTTTTGAATCTGAAAATAGTCTTTTATGCCTGGAATAAAGCCAGCATATTCATAATATTTTATTTTTTTTCATGTGTCACTGGATTCAGTTTGCAAATAATTTTTTTAGGAGTTTTACATGTATATATATGAGAAATTTGTTTAGATTTTTCTTTCTGAAATGGCCTCTCATTTATATATTACACTTACGAAGCCTCAGTTATGCTGGCCTAATGAAATAATTATTGTTTCCTTATTTTATTCTCATCTTGGAGAATTTGTGTATACTTGGTAGAAATTGTCCCTTAATTGTTTGTTGAATTTATTGGTGATGATATCTTGGTATGGAATGGGGAATATGTGGATTTAAATACTGATTCAAATTCGTTAATAGTTATAGAAATATTTCAAAATTCTATTTTTCGTACTAGTTTCAGTATGTTTTTTTCCTAGGATCTTGTGTTTTTTTTCAAATTTTCTGTATAAAGCTGTTAATAATAACTTCATGATATTTTTATTTTTATATATCACATATGTACACTTTTGTGTGATACTTCTAATCAATACTTAATATGAAAAAAGCAAAGTGCCTTTTCTAATGTTCAAAAATATCTGAATATTTTCATATAATTTTTCAAGGTGTTTAATTTTCTGGCATCCAAATTATTTGCCCTTAATGCTGAAAATAGCAGGATTCTATAGTGATAATGAAAAAGTTTAAGGAGGTTACAAAATATCACTTATAGTATCCATTTAATTAGCATAAAATGAGAGTATCATATCATTTGTCAATAAACTTTGAAAATCAATCATAAGTTCTCAAGTATGAGACTATAACAAAAAGAATGCAGAAATTAAGCCTCACAAATGATTTGCTGAAGTAGTATAGTGTTTCCATGATCAGCAAATTTAGTATTATTTCTAATAATAAATTACAATGTGAATTCAGAAATAATTATATGCTAGTTTTTTTTTTTTTTTTTTTGCGGTACATGGGCCTCTCACTGTTGTGGCCTCTCCCATTGCAGAGCATAGGCTCCAGATGCGCAGGCTCAGCAGCTATGGCTCACGGGCCCAGCCGCTCTGCGGCATGTGAGATTTTCCCAGACCGGGGCATGAACCCGTGTCCCCTGCATCGGCAGGCAGACTCTCAACCACTGTGCCACCAGGGAAGCCCTGTATGCTAGTTTTTAATGAGTTGTTCCTCATTAGTGAAACATAAAATAATATAAAATGAAATAATTTTCATTAGCAAACAAAGATGAGCTAGATAACCTGCAGAAATAAAATGAGTTGAGTCTTAAATGAATATAATGGTTAACATTTGAAATCCCATGTATTGGGTCATTGTGCTATTATTATTTTTTAGTAGTAACAAAATGTTCATTTGGTTCCAAAATAATGTCAATATTTGGTTCACAGTAAACTTTACATTTATGTCACTATTCGAAGAAATAATCTACTTTTTCACTTTAAATTCTATAAGAGATTTTGTGTATATATAAGTACAGTTTAAGTTATCACAGATTAATAAACATCCTGCCTTAAAATTTGGCAATGCAGAGGCTGTACTAATCCTCTTTAGACAGTTGTATATATAGTCAAATTAACACTTATTAATCTCCATTTTCTTCTGTGGTCTTTTCCTTACTTGAGAGACCTGAGTGTTTTAATATCTGAACAGATAATTTAGATATACCAGATGCTACACAATGGATTTAAGAGGCTAAGAAACAGAAAGAGCTTAATTCTCCATTTTCGGCTACCTAAATTGTATCTGCTTTTTCCTTTCTTGATACTTGCTAATAATTCTAGTCTGTTATTTAATTTTGCTATTGCCCATACTAACAGTTTAGTAATAGATTTTGGGTATCTCTGATAGAAAGAATATATATTTAAAAAATACTGTAGCTCTCTCTTTTTAAATTGATCCTGGCATGCTCCTGGCCAAGTTGGAGGTTTCATCACACATTTTTCTGAAATCAGTACAAAACAGTGGTTCCTCAGATCTCTCAGGTCTTGGCACCTTTAGTGTCTTAATATTTTTTTCCATAATACTTATAGACAAAAATCAAATAAAAACAAAACAGAAAACTAATTCCATTTATTAAGTGATTATATCCAAACAAGTTAATGGTTGTAATTTGCACAATGTCCAATAGGTGTCACTCTGTTTTCCTAGAAATTTTAGATATCCCACAGTGCCCCTGTTAGTTCATTGTGATGCCCCAGTGTACTTTGGTATACAGTTTGGGAATTGAAGTTTTAAAAGTCATATACTGTGTGGGAATTCTTTTAGAACTATTTATTTGGTCCCTAGAGAGCATTTTTTTTTTCCCATTAGGCAGCAGCCTCTTTGCCCTATGCGATCCATAACCTGTGTCTGCAATTTCCCCTAGTTGGGGTGAATAAAAGATTTGTTAATATATATAATAGCTAAGAATTTGGTAATGATGACTTCAATCATGGTTATTTTTAACTACTTATGTTTAATAGAAAACTAAAAATACCTCAAAAAGTTTAGTTGTTTTAGGGTAATTAGCAGAGAATAATAAAATAATTTGATAGGGCCACACAGTTTTGTGTAACTATAAGTAGTGCTTTAAATCTGGTTGCAGAACATGGCTGTTGCATTCTAGTCTTTACGTAGCTTCCCTGCTGAAGATTTAATTTATTTGGCCTCTTGAGGAACACATTTGGCATTGCAATATGTTTTGCTTCCAGGTTCTATCTCCAAGGATGATTTGAAGAAATTGCACATAAATTTATTTTCAAGGCAAGATATTTTCCTTTTAGGGAACTATCTATATTCATCTCACAGAGGTAGAGAGTAGATATTTAGCAATTGAGGACCTCATAGATCTTATACATGGGGTCATTTCATATGTAATTTTATTAATCACTATCCCTGTGAGATAAGAAATTTGAAGAACCTTAACTGGGAAATAAAATGTGGGGATTAATATCAAAGAAACATTACATATCGTATCTACCATTAAATATCTATATGGTGAATCATTGGAAAATATTAAAAAAAATAAAGTTTGGGAATATACTAAATCAGGAAGAGTTTTTCTTGATTTCTGACTCCCACAGGCAACTTACCTTGATCTTTTTTGCAATTTTCATTTCTTGTTAAAATATACAGAATTAATTAAGTAGATTGATAGAACTGAATGATAAAATTATATTGAGATGCTTTGGGACTCAATGTGACCTTATCAAGTGAGGTGAGCCATTCATTAATTCAGATAATAGAGCTTATTATAATAATCTTTTGCTTATTCTATTGTTGAGCATAACCACTTTATTCATATTTGTATATGCATATTGAGATAATGTTATTTCATTAATTTTTATACTGAACCTTAATCCTTGTAAGAGTAATTTCAAAAGTTTTAGATCGCACTTGTTTTCAAATGTATATCAGTGTGCTATCTTCATATATGATTGACTATGCATTTGAAACTTTCAATTGTGGTATGCTCCTACAGTCAACTAATTTATACACATATCTATTAAACATATTAGGTAATTTATGTAAATACCCAGCACAGTGCTTAGTATATAGAGAACATTCGAATCTGCTAGTTCCTTTCCTCTCTTAATTTTTATAGTTTTATGTTCACCACTTTTTGTGTAATTGTTTTCCCCACTTCTTTAATCTTTGCAATCTGTTTTCCACATAACAACCAGAAGAAAGTTTCTAACCATAAACCAGATCATGTTACTCCACCCCTCAAAATCTTTCAGTACTTTCTATCACAGTTAGAATGAAAGGAAAAAAAAAAAATCATTCAAGAGCCTACAAGGCCTTCTGTGATCTATCCCAGTTTATCCCTACAATCATGTACTTTCCAACCACCCTCTCCGTGCTGGCTCTCCTCCAGTCTCAATGGCCTTTTTATAATTTACAGATATGTTAGGCTCAGTTTCAACTTAGGTCCTTTTTTCTGTATTTTGCTTCTGCCTAAATTGCTCTTCTATCAAATGTCCACGTGGCTCCAGCATCACTTTGCCTGTGTATTTCCTAAAGTATCTCCTTGTCTAAGACATCTTCAGTGACAAACTAATCTAAAATAACCCTAATCATAACTTTTCTCTTCCCTTCCCTTGAAAAGGCTTATCATTACTTGATAGTTATTTATTATGTTTATTTGTATATTTTTGCATGGGTTTTGTTTTCTGCACTAAAATTATGGTGGCCGTACTATTCAATGTTCAAAAATATATACTTTTAAGAATGATAGGGGATACTAAAGTAACTAGAAGTATATATTTTTTGAAATACTTGTTAACTGACAAAAAATTGGTTTTATTATATTGTTGAATCTAAAAATAATCCTATTCAAAAATTATTTTCTAAAATGCAGTTTCTTCTAAAAATAAAAGTACCATATATATGAATATTAAAATTCAAAACTTCTTTATATTTATTATTCAAAGAGTAATAAAAGCATGAGAAGTAAGTTAATTTAGTACATATTTTAATACTTTAATCAATTGTATTAGTATTTTCTGCCTCTGATATAATGTCAATGGATTCTTCCCATAGATCGAGATATTCCAAAGAAAACTTTACAAAATTTCAGACTTCAATTTGTTCTCTCTTTGTACTCTCATTTTATTTGATTTTTCCTTTGCTTTTGTAGGAATTTTAATGTCTTCCTGTCTGTAAGCTATGCTTTTAATATTTTTAATTTGCTAAATTTATAAGCTTCCAAAGCTAAATTTTGTGAAGCCCCATTTATGATATATTTTGATTAAAGACACTCAATTAATTTTGAGAAATGCAATAAAAATTAGAAGACTTTATTGTAAATTGAGTATCAGCATACTATACTTAGGTATGTTTAAAGTTGGTTCTTCAAAATTTTGTATATTAAAAAAATCCAATTGGTAATAGATAGTAAGGAGAAAAAGCATATATTGTCATTTCAAGCTTTTTTTCTTTAGAGAAGAGCAAAAATATCAGACTTGTCATAAAAACTGTTTGGTTTTATTACTTTGACTGTGAGTAAAATATACAGAATAATATAGAGAATAAAATATTTGTACATTTTCACAACTACAGTTGTTTGGGGATGCAATTTTAAGTTACGTGTATATGACGACCAATTACAGTGTCTTAATTTAGGAACTTAGTAAAAATAGTTCTGTTACCACGAGTGCTACACCAAAATTTGTATTTGTATTATCAACACAAAAAGAAATAATTTTATGCTCAGGTTTTTAACTGTATTTGCAATAATATTCACAGTGATGTCAAATACTTTACTTTTTATGAAATAAATTTCTGAGTTTGTTAATCTGATACACATAAATAATGATACATGTAAAAAATTAAATGGAGTTATTTAACTAGTTGAGAATTTTTTTTTTGCTAAGAGAGTCGGCATTAACAGCACAATATTCAGTTTTCATTAATGAACAAGAGAACTTGGAAGCAAAAATTAGTAAATTTACTTTTTAAAAAAATACATCTTTTTTGGAGTATAATCGCTTCACAATACTGTGTTAGTTTCTGTTGTACAACAAAGTGAATCAGCCATATGCATACATATATCCCCATATTCCCTCCCTCCAACCCCTTTAGGTCTTCACAAAGCACCGAGCTAATCTCCTTGTGCTCTGCTGCTGCTTCCCACTAGCTATTTTACGTTTGGTAGTATATATATGTCAATGCTACTCTCACTTCGCCCCATCTTCCCCGTCCCCCCTCCATGTCCTCAAGTCCATTCTCTATGTCTACGTCTTTATTCCTGCCCTGCCACTAGGTTCATCATTATCATTTTCTTTAGATTCCATATATATGCATTAGCATATGGTATTTGTTTTTCTCTTTCTGACTTCACTCTGTATGACAGACTCCAGGTCCATCCACCTCACTACAAATAACTCAATTTCATTTCTTTTTACGGCTGAGTAATATTACATTGTATATATGTGCCACATCTTCTTTATCCATTCATCTGTTGATGGACATTTAGGTTGTTTCCATGTCCTGGCTATTGTAAATAGTGCTGCAGTGAACATTGTGGTACATGTCTCTTTTTGAATTATGGTTTTCTTAGGGTATAGCAGGAATCAGGCTCCCTGACTTCAGACTATACTACAAACCTACAGTAATCAAGACAGTCTGGTACTGGAACAAAAACAGAATTATAAAGCAGTGATACAGGATACAAAGCCCAGAGATAAATCCATGCACATATAGTCACCTAATTTACGACAAAGGAGGCAAGAACATACAGTGGAGAAAAGACAGCCTCTTCATGGACAGCTACATGTAAAAGAATGAAATTAGAACACTCCCTAACACCATATACAAAAATAAACTCTAAATGGATTAAAGACCTAAATGTAAGACCAGACACTATAAAACTCTTAGAGGAAAACATAGGAAAAACACTCTTTGACATAAACCACAGCAAGATCTTTTGTGACCCATCTCCTAGAATAATGAAAACATTATGGGACCTAATTAAACTTAAAATCTTTTGCATAGCAAAGGAAACCATAAACAGGATGAAAAGACAACCCTCAGAATGGGAGAAAATATTTTCGAATGAAACAATGGACAAAGGATTAATCTCCAAAATACACAAACAGCTCATGGGGCTCAATATCAAAAAAACAAACAGCTTAATTAAAAAATGGGTGGAAGACCTAATTTACTTCTTTTTATATGAAAATTCATGCTGCACAGAGTAATACATAAATGAACATTCTGCAGCTACTTGTGTTAAATCATTGCCTTCAGACATAGTTTTCTTAAAGTTTTTGAAATAGATGCTGATTTTTCTCCAGGTATTTGTGCATTCTAATGTTCTTGTAGTTAGTAACATCATATGGCTCCCATAGGTGATGGTAAATATGGGCAAATATTTTGTTACATGTTGTCTTAATCTCTGTTCCCTGAAGAGCTGATCTGACACAAAATTCATGCAGCAGAAATTGTATTGATCATGCAAATTCGGTGCATGCATGGGGGAGGTGGGGTGAGAATGAGGCGGGGAAGGAAGTAAATCAAATAAAAGGAGTTGTTGCATTGTTGAGTAGGTTATAACTTCAGGGCAAGCAATTTCTCTGTTTTGTCAGACATCTTCAGAGAGGTTTCTTCCCCAGATCGTTTGTCCTGGGAAATGCAGGGAGAAAAATTATATTATCTGTATAACATCTCCCACCTTAACCCCAGTGAGTGTTAACCCCCTTGAACATACAGTGGCTGCTGAGGAACCTGAATCTTATACTTCAGAGACAATCAGAAACCCAGGGGGTAGAAAGAAAGGGCTCTCAGTGTAGGTTAGAAGTCAGGCACTGATAGGGCATATCCAGTGAGCCTCTCAGTCTTTTGGAGGTGAGCACAGAATGATAACATTACCAGGCATTGGATGTCACTCCACTCAGAAAGCAAGGCCAGGGAGAAGAGATAGCCTAATGCATAATCTGAATTTGGTACACTTTATCCCTTGTGCCACTCAGATCTGCTTATACTCTGCTAAGATATTCAGTACTCACTTTTAATTCTTCCCTGAGAATAAGGATAAAAACCCAATCTCAAAATTTTATTGCTAGTTGCTATATACAACAAACAAACCAACTAATGCACAAACTTTAAAAGGTGTTATCAAAGGAAACTCTTGTCTGGTCACCTTCAGCTATAATGTGGGTTCTTACTGGATAGGGTGACCCAGACCTTGATCTTCAAGGGCTGTGCTTCCTAAATTACTTTGAGCTTATGTGGTTGTGTTTTATATAATTGACATTTTCAGTTACCGTTATCACTGGTTCAAAAATGCCAAGAGATATTCCAGTAAATCACTGGGTTCCAGACGTATTTCTTTTTGACCTTATTGTATAATACCAGCTATATCTACTAATGATTATCAAGGTAGACTGCCCACCACTACTTTCCAATTTCACCAGAATTAGAAGCTCAAATTAGTCATACCTCTTTTCTCCACTTGGAAAGTAGCACTTCTAACTTGACAAAGTCTAAGGTGGGATGGGAAGCACAAATTTTAAAAGTGAGTAACTGGGAATAATGGTGATAAGGCAATTCTACTTTTTCTTCTTGCTTCCTGGACCTAATTATCAGCTGTTGGTTCAGTGCACATACTGTGTGTGTGTGTGTGTGTGTGTGTGTGTGTGTGTGTGTGTGTATATGGAAATTAATTTTGGATGTTGTAACTGAGCTGTCTCCTTAATTGAGCCTTCATCCCATCATTGTAATAGAATGTAATTAACAAGACCTGTTAATCTTATTGTCATTAATTCATCATCATACCTCTTTTGTGATGAAGTGGGTACCTTGATCTGAGGCAGTGTCACATGAAATATTCTGTTGAGATGTCAGGCATTTTGTAAGCCTGCAGATGGTGGTGTTGATGGATGCACTGTGGACAAGGAAGGCAAATCCATATCCAGAGTATACAATTTTTTCCTGGAAAGGGATAATCATTGTCTTCTCCATGGCAGAAGGGGTCATATTTAATTGACCTGTCACCAAATGACTGACTGGACTTCCCAAGAAATAGTGCTAGATGGAAGATTCTGCAACAATCTCTACTACTGTCAAGCTGGGCATTCAGCAGTGGTAGAAACTATGTCAGTGTTGGTGAAGACAAAGCCATCTTATTAGAGCCATACATAGCCTTATTCACTTCCACTATGACCACTCTGGTCATGAGCCCTTTGTGTAAGCACTTGAGTAATCGTCTTGTCTATCTTGTTGAAGAGATCCTCCATGAAAATGGATTCTCTTTGATGGAAATTAACATTAATTACACATATTTGCTTGCTTTGTGCCCATTCCCATGTGATCATCCACATACTTCTTCCCAGAATTTATTAGCCCTGATTTTCAGTCTTTTTTATATGAAACATGTGACCAATGAGCTAAATCAGTGGCATAATTAAGGACTCAATATATATCTGTATCTCTTGCTACCTTTCCTTCCAGGAAATGTGAATGATTGGGTTCATTTCTCATAGCTCTGCCCATTGGGAGGAATTGCTGCTGATTCTAGGGCCAAAACTGGGTGGAGCTGAAATGTGACAGAGGTCTATTTTGAGCTTGCACCAATGTTTTGGGCTGTCTCATTTGTTAACCAGGTCAACTTCTTTCCTCCTTTGATGTTGCATGTGAGGAACTTACCATAACACATTTCACCTTCTAACATCATATATTATTGATATTTGCTTATTTATAATTATTGATTTTCTCCTCACAATATAATGTAATGAGGGCTTTTGTTATTTTTAACTAATGGACCTCACTTGCCTAAAAAGTACCTGCTTATATTATGTGTTTAATAAGTGTTTGTTAAAATAGTAGTGAAGGAATAAATGAACTCTGATTTATCACTTTGCTTCAATTTTCTTCATAGTACTTATCATTCCATGTTACAATTTTCTCTGTTTTTCCCTCCTCGACTAAAATATGAAATACACAAAGATTTGTTTACTTTGTTCAAAGCATTATCCCTAGCACCTATAAAAGTGCCTGGTTAAACAAATCTTTGTTGAACTAATTAGCAGGTAGGCCATGCTTTTTTTTATTCCCTGACCGTACCACCAAGTAATGCTTAGCACAGCACATGGTATATAATAGGCATTCAATGAAAAAGTTCTGATATAAAATGAATGCATCAATTCTAAGTAGCATTTGGACTGAAGGTGGCTTCTCTCAGCACTATTTTGGTCTTGCAGCAAATAGAATTGAACTGAACATAAAATGATGACATTGGCTCCTTAAATTTGTTTCTCAAGAGGTTACAAAGGAAAATTTCAATCATTTATCACCTTGAAAGACTGGAAGGGCTTATTTCTTTTATTTATGCACAGCTTTTATTTCTAATCCTATCAGTCTATGGTTTGGGTTTTTCATGATTCTTATTACCTTATTTCTTTGAAAACAATAAAATCTTATGAAATCATATAAAAGGATAGGAGGTTCCTTTCTTTGTTTACTTTACCTCACAGTAGGAAAGAATTAAGTTCTTAAAGGAGACTTTTTTTTAAAAAACACTGTTGTACTTTATTATATGCATGTCTGGAAGGGAAAATCTGGCAAAAGGATGGCCATAGACGATTTTCCTATCATTACTTGGAAGATGAATAAGGAGTTAATTTTCGTTTTTGACAGATTATATTGAGATTTTGAATCCATTCTCTGCAAGTGCAGTTTGAAGGAGTCTAATCTCATGGTATCATTTGAGGACAGCTCTATGAATATTTGTGACAAATGAATCTTTTATTTGCCTTGAAAATTATGATTCAATTTGATGAAATGAAAAAATTTATGGATAATGTTTAATCACTACTGTCATATAAGAGCTAAGCTGTCAGCAGGATGCTATGACACCTAGAGTTAGTTACTTTCAGCTGAGAGAGGATCCACACAGTTTCTAATAGCTTAGGAAGCTGTGACTTGATATTCTGGCTTATTTAACAGATTTGTTCTCTTTCATGTTCTATATGGGATTCAATATTTGAAACTAGTCTAAGTAATATTTTGACCATCTTATGCTGTTATAGCCTTTCTCTTTCTAAAAATGAATGCAGAAATATATTGCCAAAATTTTAAAAGGCTTTAACTGCTGATGGACATGAACATAATTTTAACTATAATGTTTAACGAGATATTTTGTTAAATCAATCAATATGTGATTATTTGCAGAGGCTATTTGCCCAGTTTTGTCCTGGGTACTGTGGTGTTATCAGTAACAAGTAGGTGGAGCTGTAGGAGGCAACTTATGTACAGCAAATGGAGTGGATTTAACTAGGTGTCCAGGACTCTCTGTGGACTGGCTAATTTGAATAATTTCCTGGGCTCTGGCATATAAGGGCTGTCCCTAATTGTCTGATAAACGGGCTGAGGGTGATTAGGGCAGATACATAGTGGCCCTGAGTGTCAGAGCACAAAAGGGAAGTAGTTAATCAGCTGTTCAAGAAGGGGATCTGACTGGTACCTAGTCAAAACCGCAAAACTAGGTCAAGGCAGCATAAAAAGAACTATATTACATAGGAGTAGGAGTGTTAAACACAGGTGACATTACATCTAAAATTATTTATATCTATTACCTTATGATCTAGGCTGAAGAGTGTGTGTGTGTGTGTGTGTGTGTGTGTGTGTGTGTGTGTGAAATCAGTTATTGAATAGCTACTATGTAATAGGAACTATGTGAGATATTGAGCTAAAAATGAAGACTGCATCACATTGAGATCTCTTGTTTTGAATAGATCTTTTGAAAATATTTTATTATTAAATTTTGTACACTCCATCAAATGAATAAGTATTTAAATATATGTATTTATAACCATGTTAAAAATGGTAACTCAATTGACAATAGTAATATGCTTTCAAGACTACATTTTTTTGGCCATTCTTTTTTACATTTTTAAGTTTTTAAACTATTCAGTTCTTCACTCCATGCACTATCATCCTTGCAATCAGATAGTTTTCATCTTGTAATTTCATAAAGTTCTAAGTTTTTGGCAATTATTTGGACAAACATCATCTGTTTTATTAATTTATTAATAAATTTTATTAATTTACATTGAGACACTTAACATGAATTTGTTTACTTTTTATAAAATATCAAAATGGCCTTGTTACCCTTTTCCATTAATAATTTTTATTTTATTACTTTTTCTTTACTAGGTCTACATTAAAAGTCTACTGAACATAGTTTGAAGACTATATTATTACATGTATCTACGTTCATTTGTTTCTTATTAAAAATCACATGAAGTTTGTAGGATTCGTTTATTTTATTTTTTGAAGTAGGAAGCATGGGAAAAGACAAGTCTTTACTTTCTTTATCAGATTCTATTGCACCATGTTCCAGGAACCATATATTCCTTCAGTTCTACCAAGGACAAAGTACTATAGTTCTATTCATGTATCAGAATTACTAGTAATTCTGGCAAGTTCTCCAAGACATCTACCAATTCTCAATATCTTACCTATCTATTTTTAAATAAAATATTGAGTATATTTCAACCCAAATGAAGTGCTATGTATGCACTGTGAAGAAGGAAAATGATGACATACTTGGAAGTCTAGTTACTGTTCACTATCTGGGACTAAGACAACTAGCAATACATGCATACAGTTGTAGAAATAAGGATGTGGTGCCAAGATCCCCATTAAAGGCAGGACTTGCTACCCAGCTGATGCCCTTGAAGCTCCTTCATGGTCTCCTTCAATCACAGAGAACCAACTTGCTCCAGGTCACACACTTCCCTGAGCAGCTCCATTTTGTAAATGAATGAGACAGGATACAAAGGCTTTGCTATTTTGGCCTTATGTGGGACACTCCCACAGGCAATGCACAGTTCATAATTCCCTGTAGTTTGCCTGAGGTTTTTTCAGGGCTGCATCTCAATGTGACTTCTTTCTTAGCCTGATACTGCTTTCTGATATCTCTCTTCAAATGTGGGGATACCTAATAAGCCTCATATATCCCAAACTCTGCTTCTGCTTCTGGAGAGAACAGTCTATGACAAATATCAAATATCAATTAGGAAAATTCCAGAGATTATGGTTAGAGTCCTAATTCATATTTTACTTCAAATATTTGCAATCTTAGGAAACTCAAGTGGGTCATAATATTTTCACGACAAATTAAATATGTAGAATCCATGTAGAACCATTGGTCCTTATCAGAATTAATTTGAAAGTCCAAAGTCTTCTATAAACCAGAACATTTATCTGTGGCTCTTCATTCCTTATATTAAATCACTCACTCATTGATTCATTCATTCATCTAAAAACACATTATTCTTTACAATGTGCTAGCTGTCCCATTAGGTTTAGGGATACAGAGATATATACATGATTTTTTTCATCCAGGCATTTAATGGTAAGAGAGATTTTAAAACAGCATGTAAATTAGTTTTTTAAAACAGCATGTAAATTAGTTTTTTGCTGTAACAAATTACCACAAACTTAGTGTCTTAAAATAACAAAAATTTATTATCTTACAATTCGGGAAATCAGAAGTCCAAAATCAGTCACACTGGGCTAAAGTTAAGGATTTTGCAAGGGCCGATTTTTTTTTTTTCCCCCAAAAGCTCCAAGGGGAGAATCTGTTTCCTTGCCTTTTTCAGTATCCAGTGGTTGTAATCTTTGGTTTGTGTCCCCTTCCTCTCATTCATCCAATGTCCTTTTTCCCTTACCACATCTCCTACTACTTTGATACTCTTAGTTTTTGCTTATAAGAACCTAGTCATTATATTGGGCCCATCTCAGTAATTCAACATAATCTCCTCATCTCAAATTCCTTAACTTAATCATATTGGCAATGTCCTTTTTACCATAAAAGGTGAAATGTGTAGGTTCTGGGTATTAGGACATTGACATCGTTGGGGCCATTAGTCAGCCTAACACAGCATTTAACTAGGTAGGCAGAAGCAACAATGGGTACTAAATGAGAATATTATAACGTTACTGAGTGTGTCCTAAGGTATTGAAGAGGCTGCTAAATGGTTGGTCAATAAAAGACTTCATAAAAACATAACTTTTTTTGTTGTTGTTTGTTTCTTTTTTTTTAACATTTTTATTGGAGTATAATTGCTTTATAATGGTGTGTTAGTTTTTACTTTATAACAAAGTGAATCAGTTATACATACACATAATTCCCCATGTCTCTTCCCTCTTATGTCTCCCTCCCTCGCACCCTCCCTATCCCACCCTTCTAGCTGGTCACAAAGCACCAAGCTGTTCTCCCTGTGCTATGTGACTGCTTCCCACTAGCTATGTATTTTACATTTGGTAGTGTATATATGTCCATATATACACTACCACTCTCTCACTTTGTCTCAGCTTACCCTTCCCCCTCCCCGTGTCCTCAAGTCCATTCTCTAGTAGGTCTGCGTCTTTATTCCCAACTTGCCCCTAGGTTCTTCATGACCAAGTTGTTTTCTTTTTTTTTTTTAGATTCCATATATATGTGTTAGCATATGGTATTTGTTTTTCTCTTTCTAACTGACTTACTTCACTCTGTATGACAGTCTCTAGGTCCATCCACCTCACTACAAATAACTCAATTTCATTTATTTTTATGGCTGAGTAATATTCCATTGTATATATGTGCCACATCTTCTTTATCCATTCATCTGTCGATGGACACTTAGGTTGCTTCCATGTCCTGGCTATTGTAAATAGAGCTGCAATGAACATTGTGGTACATAACTCTTTTTGAATTATGGTTTTCTTAGGGTATATGCCCAGTAGTGGGATTGCTGGGTCGTATGGTAGTTCTATTTTTAGTTTTTTAAGAAACCTCCATACTGTTCTCCATAGTGGCTGTATCAATTTTCATTCCCACCAACAGTGCAAAAGGGTTCCCTTTTCTCCACACCCACTCCAGCATTTATTGTTTGTAGATTTTTTGATGATGGCCATTCTGATCTGTGTGAGATGATATCGCATTGTAGTTTTGATTTGCATTTCGCTAATGATTAATGATGTTGAGCATTCTTTTATGTGTTTGTTGGCAATCTGTATATCTTCTTTGGAGAAATGTCTATTTAGGTCTTCTGTCCATTTTTGGATTGGGATTCTTGTTTTCTTGATATTGAGCTCCATGAGCTTCTTGTAAATTTTGCAGATTAATCCTTTGTCAGTTGCTTCATTTGCAAATATTTTCTCCCATTCTGAGGGTTCCCTTTTCGTCTTGTTTATGGTTTCCTTTGCTGTGCAAAAGCTTTTAAGTTTCATTAGGTCACGTTTGTTTATTTTTGTCTTTATTTCCATTTCTCGAAGAGGTGGGTCAAAAAGGATCTTGCTGTGATGTATGTAATAGAGTGTTCTGCCTGTGTTTTCCTCTAAGAGTTTGATAGTGTCTGGCCTTACATTTAGGTCTTTAATCCATTTTGAGTTTATTTTTGTGTGTGGTGTTAGGGAGTGTTCTAATTTCATTCTTTTACATGTAGCTGTCCAGTTTTCCCAGCACCACTTATTAAAGGCTCTGTCTTTTCTCCACTGTATATTCTTGGCTCATTTATCAACAATGAGGTGACCATATGTGCATGGGTTTATCTCTGGCTTTCTCTCCTGTTCCATTGATCTATATTTCTGTTTTTGTACCAGTACCATACTGTCTTGATTAAGGTAGCTTTGTAGTATAGTCTGAATACCAGGAGCCTGATTTCTCCAGCTCTGTGTTTCTTTCTCATGATTGCTTTGGCTATTCAGGGTCTTTTGTGTTTCCATACAAATTGTGAAATTTTTTGTTCTAGTTCTGTGAAAAAATGCCAGTGGTAGTTTGATGGGGACTGCATTGAATCTGTAGATTGCTTTGCGTAGTATAGTCATTTTCACAATGTTGCTCATTCCAATCAAAGAATGAGCAACATTCTCTCCATCTGTTTTTATCATCTTTAATTTTTTTCATCAGTGTCTTATAATTTTCTGCATACACGTCTTTTGTCTCCTTAGGTAGGTTTTTTCCTAGGTGTTTTATTCTTTTTGTTGCAATGGTAAATGGGAGTGTTTTCTTCATTTCACTTTCAGATTTTTTATCATTAGTGTATAGGAATACAAGAGATTTCTGTTCATTAATTTTGTATCCTGCTATTTTACCAAATTCAGTGATTAGCTCTAGTAGTTTTCTGGTAGAGTCTAGGATTCTCTATGTATAGTATCATGTCATCCGCAAACAGTGACAGCTTTACTTCTTCTTTTCTGATTTGGATTCCTTTTATTTCTTTTTCTTCTCTGATTGCTGTGGCTAAAACTTCCAAAACTTTGTTGAATAACAGTGGTGAGGGTTTACAACCTTATCTTGTTCCTGATCTTAGTGGAAATGGTTTCAGTTTTTCACCATTGAGTATGAGGTTCGCTGTGGGTTTGTCATATATGGCCTTTATTATGTTGAGGTAAGTTCCCTCTATGCCTACTTTCTGCAGGGTTCTTATTTTAAATGGGTGTTGAATTTTGTCGAAAGCGTTCTCTGCATCTATTGAGTTGATCATATGGTTTTTCTCCTTCAATTTGTTAATATGGTGTATCACATTGATTGATTTGCATATATTGAAGAATCCTTGGATTCCAGGGATAAACCCCACTTGATCATGGTGTATGATCCTTTTAATGTGCTGTTGAATTCTGTTTGCTAGTATTTTGTTCAGGATTTTTTCATCTATGTTCATCAGTGATATTGGTCTGTAGTTTTCTTTTTCTGTGACATCTTTGTCTGGTTTTGGTATCAGGGTGATGGTGGCCTCGTAGAATGAGTTTGGGAGTGTTCCTCCCTCTGCTATATTTTGAAAGAGTTTGAGAAGGATAGGTGTTAGCTCTTCTCTAAATGTTTGATAGAATTCACCTGTGAAGCCATCTGGTCCTGGGCTTTTGTCTGTTGGAAGATTTTTAATGACAGTTTCAATTTCAGTGCTTGTGATTGGTCTGTTCATATTTTCTTTTTCTTCCTGGTTCAGTCTCAGAAGGTTGTGCATTTCTAAGAATTTGTCGATTTCTTCCAGGTTGTCTATTTTATTGGCATATAGTTGCTTGTAGTAATCTCTCATGATCCTCTGTATTTCTGCAGTGTCATTTGTTACTTTTCCTTTTTCATTTCTAATTCTATTGATTTGAATCTTCTCCCTTTTTTCTTGATGAGTCTGGCTAATGGTTTATCAATTTTGTTTATCTTTTCAAAGAACCAGCTTTTAGTTTTATTGATCTTTGCTATCATTTTCTTCATTCCTTTTTCATTTATTTCTGATCTGATCTTTATGATTTCTTTCCTTCTGGTAACTTTGGGGTTGTTTTGTTCTTCTTTCTCTAATTGCTTTCGGTGTAAGTATTGTTTATTTGAGATATTTCTTTTTCTTAAGGTATGATTGTATTGCTATAATTTTCCCTCTTAGAACTGCTTTTGCTCCATCCCATAGGTTTTGGGTCATTGTGTTTTCATTGTCATTTGTTTCTAGGTACTTTTTGATTTCCCCTTTGATTTCTTCAGTGATCTCTTGGTTATTAAGTAGTGTATTGTTTAGCCTCCATGTGTTTGTATTTTTTACAGATTTTTTTCCTGTAATTGATATCTAGTCTCATAGCGTTGTGGTCAGAAAAGATACTTGATACCAGGGCTTGATTTGTGACCCAAGATATGATCTATCCTGGAGAATGTTCCATGAGCACTTGAGAAAAAAGTGTATTCTGTTGTTTTTGGATGGAAAGTCCTATAAATGTCAATTAAGTCCATCTTGTTTAATGTATCATTTAGAGCTGTGTTTCCTTGTTTATTTTCAATTTGGTTCATCCGTCCATTGGTGAAAGTGGGGTGTTATAGTCCCCTACTATGAATGTGTTACTGTTGATTTCCCCTTTTTGGCTGTTAGTATTTGCCTTATGTATTGAGGTGCTCCTATGTTGGGTGCATAAATTTTTACAATTGTTATATCTTCTTCTTGGGTTGATCCCTTGATCATTTTGTAGTGTCCTTCTTTGTCTCTTGTAATAGTCTTTGTTTTAAAATCTATTTTGTTTGATATGAGAATTGCTACTCCAGCTTTCTTTTGATTTTCCATTTGCATGGCATATCTTTTTGCATCCCCTCACTTTCAGTCTGTATGTGTCCTTATGTCTGAAGTGGGTCTCTTGTAGACAGTATATATAGAGGTCTTATTTTTGTATCCATTCAGCCAGTCTATGTGTTTTGGTTGGAGCATTTGATCCATTTACATTTAAGGTAAATGCCGATATGTATGTTCCTGTTACCATTTTCTTAATTGTTTTGTGTTTGTTATTGTAGGTCTCTTCCTTCTCTTGTGTTTCTTGCCTAGAGAAGTTCCTTTAGCATTTGTTGTAAAGCTGGTTTGGTGGTGCTGAATTCTCTTAGCTTTTGCTTGTCTCTAAAGGTTTTAATTTCTCCGTGAAATCTGAATGAGATCCTTGCTGGGTAGAGTAATCTTCATTGTAGGTTTTTCCCTTTCATCCCTTTAAATATGTCCTGCCACTCCTTTCTGGCTTGCAGAATTTCTGCTGAAAGATCAGCTGTTAACCTTATGGGGATTCCCTTGTGTGTTATTTGTTGTCTTTCCCTTGCTGCTGTTCTTTTTCTTTTTTTTTTTTTTTTTTGAGGTATGCGGGCCTCTCACCGTTGTGGCCTCTTCCGTTGCGGAGCACAGGCTCCGGACACACAGGATTAGCGGCCATGACTCACAGGCCCAGCCGGTCCGCGGCACGCGGGATCCTCCCGGACCGGGGCACGAGCCCGTGTCTCCTGCATCCTGGCAGGCTGACTCTCAACCACTGCGCCACCAGGGAAGCCCTCCCTTGCTCTTTTTAATGTTTTTCCTTTGTATTTAATTTTTGATAGTTTGATTAATATGTGTCTTGGTGTGTTTCTCCTTGGATTTATCCTGTATGGAGCTCTCTGTGCTTCCTGGACTTGATTAACTATTTTCTTCCCCATATTGGGGAAGTTTTCAACTATAATCTCTTCAAATATTTTCTCAGTCCCTTTCTTTTTCTCTTCCTCTTCTGGGACCCCTATAATTCGAATGTTGGTGTGTTTAATATTGTCCCAGAATTCTCTGAGACTGTTCTCAATTCTCTTCATTCTTTTTTCTTTATTCTTCTCTGCAGTAATTATTTCCACTTTTATCTTTCAGGTCATTTATCTGTTTTTCTGCCTCAGTTATTCTGCTATTGATCCCTTCTAGAGAATTTTTCATTTATTGTGTTGCTCATGATTGTTTGTTTGCTCTTTAGTTCTTCTAGGTCCTTGTTAAATGTTTCTTGCATTTTGTCTATTCTATTTCCAAGGTTTTGGATCATCTTTACTATCATTATTCTGAATACTTTTTCAGGTAGACTGCCTATTTCCTCTTCATTTTTAGGTCTGGTGGGTTTTTAACCTTGCTCCTTCATCTCCTATGTGTTTCTGCATCTTCTCATTTTGCTTAACTTACTGTGTTTGGGGCCTCCTCTTCGCAGGCTGCAGGTTCGTAGTTCCCATTGTTTTTGTTTTCTGCCCCCAGTGGCTAAGGTTGGTTCAGTGGGTTGTGTAGGCTTCCTGGTGGAGGGGACTAGTGCCTGTGTTCTGGTGGATGAGGCTGGATCTTGTCTTTCTGGTCGGCAGGTCCACATCTGGTGGTGTGTTTTGGGGTGTCTGTGACCTTATTATGATTTTAGGCAGCTTCTCTGTTAATGGGTGGGGTTGTGTTCCTGTCTTGCTGGTTGTTTGGCATAGGGTATCCAGCAGTGTAACTTGCTGGTCCTTGAGTGGAGCTGGGTGTTGGTGTTGAGATGGAGGTCTCTGGGAAATTTTCTTCTTTTGATATTACGTAGAGCTGGGAGGTCCCTGGTGGACCAATGTCCTGACCTTGGCTCTCCCACCTCAGAGGCACAGCCCTGATGCCTGGCTGGAGCACCAAGAGCCTGTCATCCACACAGCTCAGAATAAAAGGGAGAAAAAAGAAAGAAGAAAAAGTTATTAAAATAAAAAACAAAAAATAATTATTAAAAAATTTTTTTTCAATTACTAAAAAAAAAGAAAGGAAGAAAGCAGAGAATAACCAAACCAAAAAACAAATTCACCAATGATAACAAGCGCTGAAAAGTATACTAAAGAAACCCCAAACAAACAAAAAAAAAAAAACCGGACAGACAGAACCCTAGGATAAATGGTAAAAGCAAAGCTATACAGACCAAATCACACACAGAAGCATACATATAGACACTCAGAAAAAGAGAAAAAGGGGCAAAAATATATATATATATATTGTTGCTCCCAAAGTCCACCTCCTTAATTTGGGATGATTCGTTGTCTATTCTGGTATTACACAGATGCGGGGTACATCAAGTTGAGTGTGGAGATTTAATCCGCTGCTCCTGAGGCTGCTGGGAGAGATTTCCCTTTGTCTTCTTTGTTCGCACAGCTCCCGGGGTTCAGCTTTGGATTTGGCCCCGCCTCTGCATGTAGGTCGCCTGGAGGGCGCCTGTTCTTTGCTCAGACAGGACGAGTTTAAAGGAGCAGCTGATTCTTGGGCTCTGGCTCACTCAGGCCAGGGGGAGGCGCAGGGAGTGCGGGGCGAGCCTGCGGGGGTAAAGGCCAGCATGACGTTGCAACAGCCTGAGGCGTGCCGTGTGTTCTCCCAGGGAAGTTGTCCCTGGATCACGGGACCCTGGCAGTAGTGGGCTGCACAGACTCCCAGGAGGGGAGGTGTGGATAGTGACCTGTGCTTGCACACAGGCTTCTTGGTGGTGGCAGCAGTGGCCTTAGCATCTCATGCCCATCTCTGTGGTCTGCACTTATAGCCGCGGCTTGCACACATCTCTGGAACTCCTCTAAGTGGCATTCTTAATCCCCTCTCCTTGCGCACCAGGAAACAAAGAGGGAAGAAAAAATCTCTTGCCTCTTCGGCAGTTCCATACCTTTTCCTGGACTCCCTCCCGGCCAGCCATGGTGCACTAGCCCCTTTCAGGCTGTGTTCACACAGCCAACCCCAGTCCTCTCCCTGGGATCCGACCAAAGCCGGAGCCTCAGCTCCCAGCCCCCGCCCATCCTGGCGGGTGAGCAGACAAGCCTCTCGGGCTGGTGAGTGCTGGTTGGCACCGATCCTCTATGCGGGGATCTCTCCGCTTTGCCCTCCACACCCCTGTTGCTGTGCTCTCCTCCGTGGCTCCGAAACTTCCCCCCTCTGCCACCCACAGTCTCTGCCCGTGAAGGGGCTTTCTAGTGTGTGGAAACCTTTCCTCCTTCACAGCTCCCTGCCACTGGTGCAGGTCCCGACCCTATTCTTTTGTCTCTGTTTTTTGGTTTTTCTTTTGCCCTACCCAGGTACTTGGGGAGTTTCTTGCCTTTTGGGAGGTCTGAGGTCTTCTGCCAGTGTTGTAGGTGTTCTGTAGGAGTTGTTTCACATATAGATGTATTTCTGATGTATTTGTGGGGAGGAAGGTGATCTCTGCATTTTACTCTTCCACCATCTTGAAGCTCCTCTCCAAAACATAACGTTTAAGTAGAGTTTTGAAAGATGATTAAAAGTTAGCTGGTGAAGAGTGGAGCAAAGGTGATTTGACGATCTAGGAAAACAGAGTAGCTCATGCCAAGACATGGAAGCTACAGGAAATTCAAGTGTTCATGGAATTCCAGATATTGGCAATTTTGGGCTACAAAGCACATATTTTTCTTACATTTTGATATTTCTGAAAAATGACATATTTGTTACAATTAATGAGCACATTAAATGCAGTCATTCATTTATTTTTTCTTAATATCCTGTTATTAAGAGATTAAAACAGACAATTAAAAATATAAATGCAATGTGATTTTATAAGTTTGGTTTATAGGATGCTAAGAAAATAGTGAGAAGCGAGCCTGAAGAACAAAGCATGTGTCAAATTCACTACAGGCTGTAACCTTGAAAATGAGTTTGTAAGCTATAATGAAAGTCACAGGAAGTTTTTGAAGCCCTTTAAGAAGGTATTTGCATTATCTGATTTTAGTTTTAGAAAGATCACATTGATTGTATGGGAGAGGAGTGAATTGGCAAGTGTTGAAGGCCAGAATGAAAGAAGTGATGTCAACTGATTGATAATATATGTAGAAATGGCCAATTTTGCTAAATGATTCCAATTTGGTAAATGATTTTATGTAGTGGGAAGGTAAGAGAGGGGACAGTTTTTAGGATAACGCCCTGATTTTGGCAATTAGGAGAATATTTGAATTTTTTCCTGAGTAAAGAAATGAGGAACAGTCTTTTTTTGGGAGGGGGGATCAATGAGCAATGCTATGTGTATATCATATTGAGTTTTTGACATGTATGGAAATATATAAGTATAAATATCCATCAGCATTTGAATATAAGAATCTGAAGCCCGGGAATGGGTTTTCAGATAGAGACACAAATTCAGTAGTTTTTCAGTAATAACTGAAATCTTAGGCAAAGATGAGACAGTATGGAAGAAGACCATGGGCCTTTCAGTTTGTTTATTTTGATTGCTCTTAGTTCAGCTTTCTTTCTTGTTTTGGAATACTCTTCAATTTGTGTATTATCATGAGATGTACTGCTTCTCAAAATGGTAGTGAAAATAAGACTAAGTTTCATTTTTCTGCCCCTGATGACCAAAGGTTTGGGCATGTGACATGGGTTCAGCCAAATAGCTGCTCCCACAAAAAACTTTGAATATGGAATTTGAGGCATGAGTGGTTAGGGTTCGTTTATAGCAAATGAAGGGGTTTTCAGTGAATGCAGCACCAAGGCCCAATAGGGGCCTTCTATAGTGGTAGGGGCAGAGTCCTAGCCAAACTGTTTGTATTAAGCATGGTTAGTAATGTTTCCTGACCAGCTTTTGCTTTTTTACCTGTTTTCAAAGCCTGGTCTATTAAGTTTGCCATCAGTTCTTGAGTTCCTAACCATTTTCCAATAAAAACTTTTGCTGCCTAGTCTAGCTAGAGTTGACTGTCCTTCTTATGATTGTTTGATACAGAAGATATATAGAATGAGAAAATAAATGGGAGGAGAAATAGGAACATTTGGCAGTTACTGTCAGTTTGAGCCTTTTATATTTCACAGTAAGAATTCTTCACTTTTAACCTAAAAGTTTTGTATTGCCATACCCCCTTTAAACAATACAGTCTTAGAGGTAAAGGAAAAAACACTGATAGTTTTGTAATTTTTCAAGCTCATTTGATGAAAAAGTGTGGCTCACAATGCTGATTTTGTTGTCTGGGAATGAATGAATCTCTTTTTAAGTTTGCTTATAGTAAGAAAATAAGAAAATTTGAGCAAGAAATTCTAATAGAATGGTAAAAATTAAATGGTTAAAATGAATATCATTAGACTATAGAGGTCTATGAAGTCAAGAATTTTGTCGAGGAAAGGAAGAGGCTATGGGTTTCTCAATATTTTCCTACTTTAAGTTCAAAATAATTCACCTTTATTTGAATTAAAATATATTAGCACAAAGGAAGCTTAACATGAAGAAAAATTCTTAAGAATTATAAAGTATTATTGAATTGCAAACTTAAATAAGCTAAAAATGAAGTACAGAGAACATAAAAGGTAGGTGACCTGGAAGGTAATAATACTTAGGGGAAATATTCCATCAATTTGTAGGTGCCCTTCAATACTCATTCTTATGTTTTTGCCGTGAGCAATAATCGAGAGACTCTACTTTTTATTTTTTCTGTCAAAACAAGACTGATTCCTATTACCTTACAGTTTCATTACTTGAACTATAGCAGATAAGTAATTCTTTTAATTATAGCATAAAATGTTCTAGTTACAATAGTTTAGGGAATACATTAATCACTCATTTACATATACATATTTAAATGTATCATGCACTACACAGAATTCTTAAAAGAAAAAACTTTTTTTTGACATTTGTTAACTGAGTTATTTTAAATAAGGGAATTTTAATAGCAGTAGCTACCTATATCAAGCATCAAAACATATTGGTTTTAACAAGTAATAAAAGTATATCTAGGACTAAGATTAATTACTGATCTTACTGTCTTAGAAATTTGAGTAGATTTTAAGGAGAAAAAAAATTATTTTATAAATAAAGCCATGTATTTTCAGAATCTATTTAAAATGTCGGCTTATAGTGTATATTGGCATAGAGAACTAAATACTCAGATTTCACAGTATTTCTCTTCCTACTAGATTATGCTTCATATGAAACTCGATTCCATCCAGTAAAATTTAAATGTAACATAAGAACTGTATAAGTAATTTTTATTTAAATAATGAAGCAAGTGAAATTAAGTAGTGTATGTGAGTGTATACTTATGTGCATTTTTGTTGCTTTTTATTTTGTTTTGTTGTTCCTCTAAATTTTCAGATTCACAGGTATTATCAAGTGCTCCCTTATCTATTTCATTTTTTTAATATCTTTATTGGAGTATAATTGCTTTACAATGTTGTGTTAGTTTCTGCTGTAAAACAAAATGAATCAGCTATATGTATACATATATCCCCATATCCTGTCCATCTTGAGTCTCCTTCCCACCCTCCTATCCCACCCCTCTATTTCATTTTTATGTATAAATAGTTTGACTGCAAATCTATAAGTGCGTTTTGTTTTCTAAATTTAAAAAAATTCTTGCTGGACCAAAAATATTACCAAGCTTTGTCAAAAGGTTTTTACTTTCCATTTTAATACAGAACCTATGAAAGTCCTAAAGAAAAGAGGCTCATATTTTGTGGGGTAGTTGGAAGAAAGGGAGTTTTATAAATAACCTCAAAACAGCTATGGAGAAAAAAGGTATAAAATAATATAGTCCTAAGAAGTTTGATTTAAATATCTAATCTTAATAATAGCTACTTTTGTGAAAATCAGAATATTGAAATACATAAATATGGATTTCCATTATTGACTGGCATAATGTATTGTTGTTATTATCATTTTTATTTTATCAGCTAACTAATCTTGACTGAGTATTTTGTATATCCCAATCACTTATTCTAAACACTCAACCAGTATTACTTCATAATAAATCATAATAACTCCATGAGATGTTTATTATCTCACTTTTCATATGAAGAAATTAAAGCATAGAGAGATGAAGACATTATCTTAAATCACTTACCTATTGATTATCAGCACTAGGATTTGAACCTAAGCACTGATTCCAGGGGAACTTCTCTGTGAAGTTTAATATGTTGGGGAAAAATAATTATAGTACTTCTACTCACTTGTATCAATAAGGCATATTAGTAGATGAGGCTGGCTGATTAAACAGAAAAGTTTATTGAAAAGGTATTGTAGGGTATCACAATAGTTAGGAAAATGGAGGAAAGAGTGCTGCAGGGTAAGTGCTGACAAACATCCAAAACCACTGCAGAAGTGGCAGTGAGGACAGCAACACAAATTTATTTGCTGCCACTAGTGGCTAGATGCTCATGTTTACAGCCCAGAGATTGACTTAGTCACACTGCCATTAATGCCAGCACCAATGTCTTCTGTGCATTTGGGAGCGGAGCTTGTGACCATTGATGAAATCAAAAGCCAGATATTTCTGCTCCTCTTCTTGCCACCAGATGGATACCTAACACAAAACCGGCTTCTTCATTCACTGCCTTTCAGATCATATGCTTAAATGGTTTATATTAGCTGTGTGATGACCAGGGCTTTCTGTTTCTCCTTAATGGAGGCAGAATTTATGAATCTTGCTATTCCTCCAAAGGTTAGAAGGATATTCATAAGGTATTAGACAGTCATAAAGGTTGAACAATTCAACAGTCAAATTCAAGAACTCAGTATTGTTTTGTTTTGGGATAATTCTGCAACTGTTTAAATCCTGTTTCTACTCTTGGATGTCCAAGTTTACAATTACTGCTGTTTCTCCACTGACTGCTTTGATCTATTTTCTATAGACATATTTAGTACTGTGCTTAATAGATAATAAAATAAAAGGTTATGTAATAGAATCTCAGTACTAGTGATTGTGAATTGTGATGGTGTTAATACAGCACACTGATATCTAGGAACTAAATTATTACAAGACAAGTACTTAGAAACAGTAAATGATGACATTATTTGAGTACATCCAAATAACCATGGACAAAGAGGTCATGAAAAAGGCTGTTTTTCATAAAATTCTAGATATATTGTGTAATTTTTCTGGCCAGAGTACACCCAGAAATAGATCCATTTATTAGAAAGATTAATAAAAGAAGCCAAGATAATTTAATTGTTCATTTCTTTATTTATTGTTATATTTAGGCAAGTTCCAATTCATGATTTGACCTGCATCAGAAATTTGATATTCAGCATGGTGATGAAGTAGGTTTTTATGGAGGTGAAGTACGCAGAGCACATATATTTTCCATCCTCTATTTTAAATAAGTTTTATATTATTCATAGATATTTGATCAGTGGGGATTCCTGTAGGCAGTCATAGGAAGTAGATTTTCTTCAGAATAGAGTAGTCCTAAAGCTAACTGTATTTTATAAAATGAGTTGCATTTAAGTGTGTGAACTTTTTAGGTCATAGCCTAGGTTAGGCAAGCAATAGACACTCAGGATTTGTCTTACCAGTTTCAAAAAATTTACTTTAAACTTTATTAAGAACTAATTAGAATGACAAAGTATTGATTGCAGGAGGAATTCCATGTTCATTTAGGGCCTTTTAAACGTGCTACAGTTAAGGAAACTGAAAACAGAAGTTAAATGCCTTGGCTGAGTTATTCAAGACCTACAATGGAGAAGAAAGCCAAGCCAAGTCTCTTGGCTCACAGAATAGCCCCTTAATTCACCATGGTGCCTGTCTCAGTGCCCAGTAGGGGTGATAGGCAAAACAATGTTCACACCTGTGATTCATTTCTCTGTGTGTATTGTGCCTCAGTCTTAAAATATGGTATCCTAAGGATCTGTCTCTACAGATAAAGAACACTGAAGCACTGAAGGAACTCACTTGCTCTGGGTTATCTAAGTCTTTAAGAAAATACAAGAAAATCATAGTAACTTAGCCCATTGCTTCCAATTTTAGCTTCATGTTATCTCTTGAAACATAGCTGATTGCTGTTAACTCAATTATCCCCTATTGACAATTCTCATCTTAGAATGAACTATTAGACTGAAGAATTACATAAAATGGAGGGTTTTTCCTATGTGCTTTGTGTAAAGAGCAAAGTAGAGACGACTATAAATAGATCTTCATTGATGATTCATATGTGAAATAAATACTCCTAATTATGATTGGTGACTCTTGTCAACCATTCCATATATCATGAACAAAATGTTTGTCCTAGGGAGGCTGTTTTTCCACTACATCTTTTGTAATAAACATGGAGCTAGTTCTGTTAAAGTACCCTTAGGGAAGACAGTTCAGTGCTTGCAGAGTGATGCTCTGTAAGAAAACCCAGCGACCGTTTGCTTCTCTCTTTATTCCAGAGCAAACAGTGGCCAAGGCTGCTGGATTCCAGAGTTCTGAACAGACTTTTTGCCTTCTATGGCCTGCTGATCTTCACAGAGGGTTCCAGTGTTTTGGATCAAGCCAAGATAGGCCTGTCAGAAAAATATTGGTTGGAATAGTTTTTAATAAGAAGACAGAATAAATGTGGTTATTTGGACTCATTTTAATAGCATTTAAGTCATTTTACTACTGCTGCCTTGAGGGCTGATGTCTGAATGTCAGGACACCAAACAACCCCAGAAAATAAGTTTTACATTTCCAATGTTGCATAATAAACCTGGAGACACTCCAAGCCTCATTAATAAAAACCTAATGGTAAAACAGTAACACGGAGGAAATGCCAATGAAGCACAAATTTATTAAGACTAAATTATTTCTCACCCCAGCAGGCCTGTTGCATTTGACATTTTATGAAATCAGCCAAAGTGGAACTAAAAACAGCTCCTGGAGGGGAGTTTGATGTCAGACTGTTGGGAGTCTCGAGGGACAGCTGACACTACTGAAAAGGCCTGAAACTGTGAATTAGGGTAGCAGTTCTTATGATCAGTCTTTGTGATGAACTTCCTGTTCTCCATAAGTGTATTTCATGCTCATGAGGCACAGGCTTACCCCTATAGCAGGAAAAAGTGGCAGCAAGCAGGCAGAGAGAAAAAGATCATCAGGCATTCTAGAATACCATCTTTTCATATATCTCTTAGTGCCGTATGTTTGCTTTTGCTTTGGCTAAGCACAGCAATCTGCTTGGAAAAAAAAAAATCTGGAAAAAACAACGGTACCTTTGCCAATATTGTGTTTTACTTTGACAAGCTCTGAGATTTCTGAGGGAAATCCTTTATAAATGGGATCAGGTCATTCATTTATGTTGTGTAGAAATATAATCTAAAGATACAACCTCCACAGCAAATATGCTTTCCTAAGGGTATGCATTTGGAGGATTAAGGGTGAAGCATTCTTTAAGATTAACTAATCAAGTAAGGTGTTCTTAGCATACTGAAATGCCATTGTTGCAAATATTGGGTATGTTGGGTATGTTGATTAAATTTACACTTTACGGATACATACTGGAAAATACAACCTTTAATTTATGGATGGACAAACTCCACAGAGCAAAATCCAGACCTCTGGCTAAGTTTTTATATTTTCCATGTGATTGCACTAAAGGAGTCCTGCTTGCTTTTTGGCATAAACAATTTTAGAATATTTCCAAGTCTTGTTTAGAATGAGAGCCAAGCTACAAATTCTTAGCTATACTTTAGACAACTCAAAAATTCAGGTGGATGTTGTCTAATTGGTTTTTATATACTCTGTACATATCTTTCCCAGAATTTCAAACTTAAAGTATGCAAATTTAATTAATTAGTATATGCTGATCAATTTAGATGTGGGATCCCTAGCCCCTGGGCTGAGGACTGGTACCAGTCTGCGGCCTGTTAGGAACTGGGCCACACAGTAGGTGGTGAGTGGCAGGCAAGTGAGCGAAGCTTCGTCTGCCACTCCCCATCGCTCCCCATTGTGCACATTACCACATAAACCATGGCCCACATTACCGCCTGAACCATCCCCCCTCCCCATGCTGTCCCCGTCCGTGGAAAAATTGTCTTCCATGAAACTGGTCCCTGGTGCCAAAAATGTTGGGGACTGCTGATTTAGATAGTATCCCTCAAAAACACTAGTTTCCTAAATTTTGGATGGTTAAGGTCATATATTCAATAAATTTATCCACACATATAATTTTATATTATGTCTCAATATAGTAACTCATCTTAACAGAATCACTTTGTGATTTTTTTCAATAGACTGAGCTATAATTCAGTTATTCTGTAACAAAATAAGAGTTAACAATCCAGCATTAATTGTGTAATGTGGTCATTTTTATGTATCTAAGGAGAGTTAACTTGAAGAATTAATGTTGGCTCCTTGCATGTGTTCTGTACTTAGTCCATGATTATAATTATTATTTTATATCTAAAAAGTGTTAATATTTTTCTATTTAATTTCTATGATGTACAATTAATTATGGTAGCTATAGCAAGACTTAAGATATTTAAGCAGCAGATACAAGAGTTGGCTCACTTATATAGAGATGAAATGTCCATTTCATAAGGCAAGGTGCTGAGTAAGATAGTGTTTTTCACTGAATGAGTACTGGGTTAGCAGAGGACAAGGTTTCTAGTCTCTAGTCTACCCTTAAAAGCCATGTGGCTCTGTATAAGTCAGTTATCTGTTTTATTCTGTGGCTCTGTATAAGTCAGTTATCTATTTTATTCTCCTGTGTTTTTTCATCTTTAAAATGAGGTTGTAATATTAGCTTTTCTTTTTTAAAAAGGCTAAAGGAATCAAAAGCATAGGTATGAAAAAATTTAAAAAGTATACAGTACCGTTTATGTATAACAGGTTATTATTGTGATCACTGGGTAGAATAGAAAAAAAGAATAGATCCTTATCATATACCTTTTTTTTTTTCAGGGTACATAAAATCCCACAAGGATGGCTCTCTTCCTTTTTTTATGGTATTAGGAGAATTGAATGACAGATATGTTTGCTGACTGTCTAGACCACAAAAGAATGTATCTGAAATGGTTTGCACAGGTTGATAAATTATATCTTAGTTTTTGCTTTATGGATTACGTGTTAGATTTAGTATCTGTAAATCAGAAAGGAGGAGTATATCAACAGAGAACAGGGGAAAGGCAGTAAAGTTAAAACCTTTTCCAATACATGTGCAGATGTAGACTTATTAGATACCCTGCTACCCTTCATAAATAGCATAGGTAGAGAAGAATACTCCAAGGAAGGTCATAGTTTGAATCAGAAGAGTAAACCTAGAGCATAGTCTTTATTCTATAATAAGATTAAAGAGCCTGGTTTATATTAAATCATAGCAGATTCATGAAGATTTAAAAATCCCACTTAAATCTTGCTGTCCTCTTGTATGCAGTTTTTCAAGTAGTAATACAATGATTTATGAGGTTAGGGTCATTGCCCTTCATAGCTTTGTTAAATTACATGAACATTGTTGGGATAATGAGAAATACATGCAGTCTTCAGCAACTTCACTTTTCTTTCTGTCATTTATTTGTTTTCCCACAACTCCTTAAACACTGCCCCTAAATGTTCTCTGAACCCAATAATGTTAGCAGAGTGTAGGTGTCTCCTTTCTCTGCTAGGAAACTGATGGATTAATTTGTACACAGGCAACTGATCCATCCACCCATTAGTAGGCCTACTAAAAACACCACAGAACAGACGGGTTTATTCAATTTCTTGTAGTGATTTAACCTGTTCTTTTACAGTTGAGTATATATAAATAATTTGGAGTAATTCTAGTGAATAATTTCTTAAAATTGATAGAAAAGTATTGTAAACTTTAGCTTATATCCCTTATACTATATGCCTCACTGTCACACATTTATTTATGGGTCCATGACTTGTCACACATTTATGCTGTTTAAAGCTTTAGTTTGAAATTTTTAGGTGAAAAAGATTATCCTTGGTGGAATGCCAAGTCCAGTTCCAATTAGAATACATTCAGTATTATTTGGCAAAGTATGCTGGTGTATACCTGCCTATATAGAACAATGCTGGTGATCCAAATTAAATTTGTCCTTTAAATATTTATACATAGGGAACTTGAAAGGAGGGCCTCTAGACTATGATAAAGGTTCAGTGTGTCACTTAGGATGAGTGAGTGGCCAGGACTTATATTAGAGATAAGAAGACATTTGTCAAAATTGATATCACCTGAAAGAAAATATACATACATATATGAAATATACATATGTGTACAAACGGACACATATGCATGTATGTATATATACACACACCCTTAAAATTTGCTTTAATCTTATTTAAAGCCTGGAGAGAATAACCTGGAAAACAACAGGGGTGTCCAGCCAGTTCCCCACCCAAAGAGTTGTCTTGTTAGGAAAGGCTACTCAGCTCTATTCTTCAGAGATGTTAGGTGCTGACCCTAGGCAAGACCCTACTTAGGAATTCAGTTAGTATTGGTAAATCTTTGGTACCATTGGGCATAGGATACAGTTATTAACTTATGGATTTTAATTTAAATGGTCTCGGCCGTAGGGCAGCCCATCCTTCCTGGGTTCTTCCTCCATATGCCCTTCTAGGCATGTCAGATTAAGCGTTACTAAAAACCATGCTCTTCAAGTCTATTCAGTGGGATTCACTGGTAAAACAGGAAATTTTAGCCCTGCTTCACTTTCCTCAAGATCGAATTCATGTGGTCCATATAATGAAAAAGGATTGGCTGTTTTTCATGTGTTCTTCTCTGGAAGAGAAGATTGGTTGGTTTTAAAATATAAATCATTTCAGAGGAGATGAGCTGGATCCTTTCTGAAACTCCATTCCTGGAATGACTAAGAGACACCAAACACACAAACTTCACTCATTTGAAATAGGTCCTATGCCTTAGATTCCCTTTTTTAAAATTAGCAGATTAATCCTATGGAAATATAGATTCAAAAAAATTTTCTGAGACTGGAAATAACTCACTTCATTAAAGCAATGTATGCTTGAAAAGAGAATAAAATGTAGGACAATATTTCTGAGAATAAAAGTAATAAAAGTAGATATGCATTAGCACTTAATAAGTCAGGGACCGTGCAAATCATGTTACATGCTGTTAATCCACAAACTGGTAAACTGGTACTATTATCTTCACTGCATATATGAAGGAACAAAGGCAGTTCCTTCCCTCATATATTAACATAATACAGCTAATAAATAGTAGAGGGCTTCCCTGGTGGCGCAGTGGTTGAGAGTCCGCCTGCCGATGCAGGGGACACGGGTTCGTGCCCTGGTCCGGGAAGATCCCACATGCCGCGGAGCAGCTGCGCCCGTGAGCCATGGCCGCTGAGCCAGCGCGTCCGGAGCCTGTGCTCCGCAACAGGAGAGGCCACAACAGTGAGAGGCCCGCGTACCGCAAAAATAAATAAATAAATTAGTTAAATTAAATAAATAAATAGTAGAGCCAAAAGTTGGCCCGCATATTACATTGCCTAATTCCCACAGAGATCTCTGCTATCAAAGGCTAAATACTTAGATCTATGACATAGTAATGAAATTGTGAGACACTAGAATTGTGTGACAGGGAGTGGAGGAAACAAATATTTATTTACTCTTACAGTGAACCCCGCATTTTATAGGTACTTATCTTCAACTATGAAGTAAGTATTGTTATTTATATCTGCCATTTGAAGATACTGATGTTTCAAACAAGTTTTAAAGTGTCCAAATCACATACTTTCCCATTGACAACAGAGGGATTCATACTCATGTATCTGACTTCAAGACCCTGCTACTGTTAATGACAATACTCTGTGACTTCATGATCCGGTGATGTATGAAAGACACCATGTGTATAGTGTTTTTTTGATTTCATACTAAACATATATATTTTTTAGAACTCACCATTAATTTATTATAAATATATTTGTCATACTAAACTTCTTTTAGAATCACAATGACTGTCTGCCTCCAAATTGGGCTTTTGATGTAGGATTATTACACTGCTTGGTAGAGAGGTTTTCCCAGAATTCTGAGTAGATATAAGAGGAAGTAGCACATTTCTAAAACTGCACCCTCTTTTTTATGTCACAAGCACCTCTCTTCCATGGCTTACAAGGCTGGATCAAAATATGTGTAGTTTAGAATTTAAAGTAAATTGTCATAGAGATCAAAGCTTCAACTAAAAGCTTATATTATATCAACTAAAGTGTAGAATAACTGGGGCATCTCCTAGGCATCCCTGTTATTTATTTGTCTCCCTCCCCCTGCTTGTCTACCTTGAAAGTCATATGGTATAGTAACTAGAATTGTCCTGCCAAAGAGCTTGTCAATATAAAGATGGCTTTTTTTGGTAAATACTCTATCTTGTGGCTTTATTTATAATCAAAAGAAACATCATAACCTGTCAAATAAAACTTAAAAGGCTATCTCTGACAATATATTATCTATTAATAATCTGAGGTAAAATGATGGCAATAAATAATCAATCAAGGAATGAAACAGAGCAGAACTGTAACGAAAATGGTGAGAATTCACTCTATTTGAAGAATATGGCTAAAAAAGAATAATAATAAACAACCATTCAATCCAAAATATCAGTGGGTGACTTACTGTCACATGCATAATCACTGGAGATGGGGTTTAAGCAGGCTTGAGTGAATGTCTAGACAGCTAATTGATTCATTTTTATGGAAATTTTACTTATTTTAAATGTCATCCTCAACCATCCTGATTTTTGAATTGAATATCTATTTTTTCAAATAACACTGCAGATTAGATTTGGGTATTGGTATAGCAATGTACTGCTTATATTATGTGGTTTTTATTCTTTCACTCAGTCTTCTTAACCTTCATCTTTGAGCAAAAATGTATTAAAATGCATTCATTCATCTCTACCCTAATTTAGTGATTCTTTCAATATTCATTGTTTCTCTCTCTTATTTTTTAAATTAAATAACATTTCTTTTTTTCCCTAAAGGGCGATAGCATTATTAGATTTCATTACTAAACAATATTACTGTACCTTGTTCATTTTGACAAAATAATTATTTATTAGTTTGTAGAAATGGTAAAAGTGAAACATAAAATTGATTTTTGTTCCTTAGCAAAATTCTTCCTATTAATAACTATAGTTATACTGTTAAATTTTTTTTAATTGGTCACTTCCCCCCTTTCTTCTAGTTAGGTCTTGATTTCATTATCCATATCTAAACCTGATTCATCTTTACCTTTAGCATACTATTATTACATATAGCCTATAATGAGTCTCAGCATTTTTCAGATGAGTTAAGTATCATATATTTAAACATTCTGTAAGAAACTAATCTAGAGAATTAGGGTAGGTGATGAACTTAATGATGTGATCTAGGAATACAGAAATGGTAACTTAGAGGAAGAAACTACTCTAAATCAGTGCAAAAGCAGGAATCTATTAAAAAAGGAAAGATATCATGAAATTGGAAACTGTAGGGATGGCCAAAAAGTTCATTCAGGTTTTTTCCTCAACTTCCTCCCAAAAACCCAAACGAACTTTTTGGCCAACCAAATATAAATGCTAGATTTATAATTTGAGTAATTTTTATTTTAGTAGATGTATTTAATGTGCATGTGAGCTAACCTCAAATCAATAAATGATAAAGGCTGTGATTTTATAAACAGCATAATTCAAATAAAAATATCTTGAAATTCCATGTATACACTAGCCAGAATTTTAAAAAGATGTTGCAGTATTTAAACAAATGAGAGTATAACTCAAGAATAACTCTACCTCAAACTTGCATCGGCAGCTTTATGTCTTCTTCTCTTGATAACTACACTTTCTCACAGCTTAGTTCTCATTTACTGTCTTCATTTTTATTGTTTCCCTTATTCTATTAAAAAAAACACATTCATGTTTTTCATTATTACAATAACAAGAATTGTTCTATGTGGACAATTTTGAAAATTACATGGCAAAGTATAAAAAAAAATTATCAATCTAATGATCATTTATCATACTGTCTGGTGATAAATACTCTAGGATATATGACAGATTTTGTCACATACAGAAATCTAACTTACTTCTGGATATCTTCCATTTGATACTTGGCAGATTTTTCAAATGACAATATTCAGTGCTAAACTTATTATTAGATCTGTCAAAATTAGAAAGGCATTGTAATACATTGGTGAGGAGATAGTGATTCAAACCAGAGTGGTAGAAAGGAGGTGAAGAGGAAAGATGAAATTCTGGATATACTGTAAATGTAGAACCTATAGAAATCGATGGTCAATTGGATATGGATTGGTAGAAAAAGGAAGGAAAAAGGATAACTCTAGTATTTTTAGCCTTAGCAACTGAAGGGTATTGTTTCTATTTATTTACATTTTGGAAGGATCAGCTTTGAATAAAGTCGTATCAAGTTTTTAATTTTGGACATATTTAGTTTGAGAATGCTTATCAGATCCCCCAGACACCAAAGTAAGGATACTGAGAATACAGTTAAAAATACAGGGGAGAAGACTTCCCTGGTGGCGCAGTGGTTGAGAGTCTGCCTGCCGATGCAGGGGACACGGGTTCATGCCCCGATCCAGGAAGATCCCACATGCCACGGAGCGGCTGGGCCCGTGAGCCATGGCCACTGAGCCTGCGCGTCCGGAGCCTGTGCTCCGTCCGCAACACGAGAGGCCACAACAGTGAGAGGCCCGCGTACCGCAAAAAAAAAAAAAAAAAAAAAAAATACAGGGGAGACACCTGGATGAAAGGTATGACTTTGAGAGATTTCAATACATAGTTGAATAAATAAAGCCATGAGAAAGTAAAAGAAATGATATGAATAGAATAGAGTAGAACGAAATGTATAGGGTCTAGGGCAGGCATTGGCAAACCACAGGCCATTGGCAAAATCCAACATCTATTTGTATAAATAGTTTTATTGGAATACGGACGTGCCAATTTGTTTCCATATTGCTTGTAGCTGATTTCACACTATAATTCCTGAGTGGAATAGTTGCAAAAAAGATTTTATTACCCACCATGCCATTTATTATCTAGCCCTTTACAGAAAAAGTTTACTGACCCTTGGTATAGAGGAAAGTAGTTAGCAGAGACTAAAAGTTGTATAGCTTTTCACTGCACTTTTCCAAGGAGAGCCCTGGTGTATACCCATTGTCACAGCATCCAGAAAATTAAGTAACAGACTTTTTCGGTTGACAGGTCTTTGGGAAATATATAATCATCCAAACTGAGATTAAAATAGAAAAATTGCATCTAGAACACAATAGCTAATACCATGTCATTACATTTTATTTTGGCTAAATGGCCCCAAAGTGTGAAACCATGTGCAATAATTATTTTAATAGCCTCCAAATTAACTTATTCTCTTATTAAATTTAATCAAATGCTGACAGTGTCTATGTGTGGTATATTATAATGGAAAAGAGGGAAATGGCACCACAAAATAAGTTATAAAAAAAAGAAAAGCAATAATCCTAATATTTTTCTACCCTGGAAAGCTCCTATCATTTTAATACTGAGAGTTAGCAATAGAGAATAAAATCAAGGAGATTATGAATCCATTAGTTGGGCTGCAGTTATTCTATTTCAACTTAGAATAACTTAAACAATATGAACTAGCATCCATTTTAATAGAATTCAAGATTGAGGCTTTCTATTTCAAATTGTCCTGGTTGTCTTACATATGACAAGTACAGAATGTAGTGTGTTATTTGGATTTTCTTTATAGATTTTCCTCCAGATTACTACCCTAGACAATGATTTTCACTTTCAATGTGAGTATATGTGTATTGATTACTATTATATTTTAAGACAGAAATGTGACATAAGCTAAGTAAAAATGGGAAGTTTTAAAATATTTGTTTCATGCCTTTTGATTTTTTACAAAACTTTTATTCTTTAAATTTTTGATGTTGTTTGGAATGAAAAATATATTAAGATGGTCATGTGACTGTAATAGTCTAACTCTTCTTAGTTCAGGTTGCTATAACAGAATGCCATAGACTGGGTGGCTTAAACAACAAACATTTATTTCTCACAGTTCTAGAGGCTGGGAAGTCCAAAATCAAGACGGCAGCAGATCTGGTGTCTGGTGAGTATTCCCTTACTGCTTCACATACTGCAGTCTACTCGCTGTATCCTCACGTGGGAGGATCATCTTTCTCCTGTTCCTTCTTATAATGACACTAATCCCATTCATAAGGGCTCCACCCTCATGACCTAATTACCTTCTAAAGGTCCCATCTCCAGATACCGTCACATTGGGGGCTTAGGCTTCAACACATACGTTTTTTGGGGGACACAAACATTCAGTCCATAGCAAGATCTAAAGATAAAATGATCAATATGATTTTTAGAAAATCATGAGTACTTGCAAAGTGTCATGAACTAAATAATATAAAATCTCAGTCTATCAAAGGCAGTCAAATCTATAGCAAATGAATTGACTGTCAGCTATGATTTTCCAAAAGATATTAATAAACCAATTCATAATATGAACTAGTTTATTTATTTATTTATATTGAAGTATATTTGATTTACAATATTAAATTAGTTTCAGGTGTAAAGCAGAGTAATTCAGTATTTTTGTAGGTTATACTTGTAAGTTATTACAAGGTAATGGCTATAATTCCCTGTGCTATACAATATATCCTTGTTGC
Organism: Tursiops truncatus; assembly: GCF_011762595.2. NCBI lineage: Eukaryota > Metazoa > Chordata > Mammalia > Artiodactyla > Delphinidae > Tursiops > Tursiops truncatus. Next base: position 41,572,932 of record NC_047040.1, on the reverse strand, counting down.
TTATCTCTTTTATACATAGTAGTTTGTATCTGTTAATCCCATACCCCTTATTTGTCCCTCCCCCCTTCCCTCTCCCCTTTTATAACCACAAGTTTGTTTTCTGTATCTGTGAGTCTTTTTCTGTTTTTCATTTACATTCATTTGTATTATGTTTTAGATTCCACGTATAAGTGATATCATACAGTATTTGTCTTTTTCTGAGTTATTTCATTAATGAACTAGTTTAGACATTAACAAAATGTTAGATTTTAATTATTGCATTAAATACTGTATTATTCAAGATGAATAGTGAGAGTTCGGTAAGTCAAACAAGTCAGATCAATGCTGTGGCATCATTTTATACAGTATTGCCTGATGAACCCTGTGGTGTAGGAGCTCGACAGGGGAGCTAGAGGATAAGCTATTTAATTTTATGAAATCCTGAGTTTATATTAAATTCTTAAATTACTTGGCAAGATGCAGAAAGAAAAAAATGACAGTGTTGGTCTGAAAGTACAACTAAATGTGGAGGGATCATAGAAAACAGTGAGTATGGAAACAAGGAGAGTGATCTTTCATGGATCACTTTGTTGATAAGATACAGTAATTTTAAAGTAATTAACTATTATAAGATAAAAATTCTCACAGAACAATTACTTTTTCCTATGTTGTAAAATTTTCCATATAATTCAGATTTCAATTTCAAGAAAATAGAACAAAGTTTTGAAAACATTAAGGTTAAATTAAAATTTATATGCAACAGCAGTATGACTGCATTATAGCTTTGTACATTTCTATTAAATTTGTTGACATTCATAATAAATCTAAGCATATGTATGATTGCAATTTTTTTCTAGAACTGTATTCACTCTCCAATTTTCATGTTCTGTTTTCTATCTTGTTGCATAAATTTAGTCTCCATTTTGGCAATGGGTATTCCTTCAATACAACAAGGTGAATTGAAAATGGATATCAGAGTTAGTAAAGAATCCAGTAATAAATTAAGTATATAAAAATTTGCTCTCATATGTAACATAAATAATCATATAAAACACACAATAGAAAAAATATATTTAAACTGTCACTGTTTGCAGATGACATGATACTATACATAGAGAATCCTAAAGACTCTACCAGAAAACTACTAGAGTTAATCAATGAAATTGGTAAAGTAGCAGGATACAAAACTAATGCACAGAAATCCCTTGCATTCCTATACACTAATGATGAAAAATCTGAAAGAGAAATTAAGGAAACACTCCCATTTACCACTGCAACAAAAAGAATAAAATACCTAGGAATAAACCTACCTAGGGAGACAAAAGACCTGTATGCAGAAAACTATAAGATACTAATGAAATAAATTAAAGATAATACAAACAGATGGAGAGATATACCATGTTCTTTGATTGGAATGAGCAACATTGTGAAAATGACTATACTACGCAAAGCAATCTACAGATTCAATGCAGTCCCTATCACACTACCACTGGCATTTTTCACAGAACGAGAACAAAAAATTTCACAATTTGTATGGAAACACAGAAGACCCCGAATAGCCAAAGCAATCTTGAGAAAGAAACATGGAGCTGGAGAAATCAGGCTCCTGGTATTCAGACTATAGTACAAAGCTACCTTAATCAAGACAGTATGGTACTGACACAAAAACAGAAATACAGATCAATGGAACAGGAGAGAAAGCCAGAGATAAACCCACGCACATATGGTCACCTCATTGTTGATAATTGAGGCAAGAATATACAGTGGAGAAAAGACAGACTCTTTAATAAGTGGTGCTGGGAAAACTGGACAGCTACATGTAAAAGAATGAAATTAGAACACTCCCTAACACCATACACAAAAATAAACTCAAAATGGATTAAAGACCTAAATGTAAGGCCAGACACTATCAAACTCTTAGAGGAAAACACAGGCAGAACACTCTATGACATACATCACAGCAAGATCCTTTTTGACCCACCTCCTCGAGAAATGGAAATAAAGACAAAAATAAACAAATGGGACCTAATGAAACTTAAGCTTTTGCACAGCAAAGGAAACCATAAACAAGACGAAAAGGGAACCCTCAGAATGGGAGAAAATATTTGCTAATGAGGCAACTGACAAAGGATTAATCTCCAAAATTTACAAGAAGCTCATGCAGCTCAATATCAAAAAAACAAAAAACCCAATCCAAAAATGGGCAGAAGACCTAAATAGACGTTTCTCCAAAGAAGATATACAGATGGCCAACAAACACATGAAAGAATGCTCAACTTCATTAATCGTTAGAGAAATGCAAATCAAAACTACAATGAGATATCACCTCACACTAGTCAGAATGGCCATCATCAAAAAATCTACAAACAATAAATGCTGGAGAGGGTGTAGAGAAAAGGGAACCCTTTTGCACTGTTGGTGAGAATGTAAATTGATACAGCTACTATGGAGAACAGTATGGAGGTTCCTTAAAAAACTATAAATAGAACTACCATATGACCCAGCAATCCCACTACTGGGCATATACCCTGAGAAAACCATAATTCAAAAAGAGTCATTTACCGCAATGTTTATTGCAGCTCTATTTACAATAGCCAGGACATGGAAGCAACCTAAGTGTCCATCGACAGATGAATGGATAAAGAAGATGTGGCACATATATACAATGGAATATTACTCAGCCATAAAAATAAATGAAATTGAGTTATTTGTAGTGAGGTGGATGGACCTAGAGTCTGTCATACAGAGTGAAGTAAGTCAGAAAGAGTAAAACAAACACCGTATGCTAACACATATGTATGGAATTTTAAAAATATGTGGTTCTGAAGAACTTAGGGGCAAGACAGGAATAAAGATGCAGACATAGAGAATGGACTTGAGGCCCCGGGAGTGGGAAGGGTAAGCTGGGATGAAGTGAGAGAGTGGCATGGACATATATACACTACCAAATGTAAAATAGATAACTATTGGGAAGCAGCTGCATAGCACAGGGAGATCAGCTCGGTGCTTTATGAGCACCTAGAGGGGTGGGATAGGGAGGGTGGGAGGGAGACGCAAGTGGGAGGAGATATGGGGATATATGTATATGTATAGCTGATTCACTTTGTTATAAAGCAGAAACTAACACACCATTGTAAAGCAATTAAACTCCAATAAAGATGTTTAAAAAAAAATTTAAAAAAACAGTAGGTTTCTTAGAAGAAAGCTTTATAAAAAAATAGATAAAAATGCTTTTTGATTGGAAAAAAATTATGAAGAATAATTCAAAAATAAATGTGCAGAACTATAATGATTATTTGAAAAATTATTCAGATATATAGAATATTCCTTGAATTAAATAAAGTAATATAACATGATATTGTATTTACCTCAAAGGCTTTCTGAGAGGTAAATTTTCAAGATGGTGGTAAATTATTTTTTAAAAAAACCAATGATTTTTAGCAAAAAGTAATGAAAACTTTCCACATTACTTCTTAAAACTATTTATAAAAGTTACAGTAATTAAACACATATAGTGTTGAGGAAAGGTAGGAAAAAAGATTACTGAAAGATAGTTGATGAACTACGCTATTGCTCTCCTGAATCTCCAGCTTACCTACTACACATCTTGGAACTTATCAGCCTCCAAAATCGTGTGAGCCAATTCCTTATAAGAAATCTTAAATCTCTTTCTTTATACATATATATCCTCTTTATTCTGTTTCTCTGGGGAACCCTGACTTATACAGAGGGCATGCCTCAAAAAGGGACAAAAATGCATCATAGCCAATACAGAAATTAATCTTTAAAAAAGAAATGAAAAGAAAGATATTTGATAGTTCAGAAAGAAAACTTAGAAGCTGCTTAATGCCTTATAAGCTCTTCAGACATTAAAGCAGCAATTTTGACAAATTAGTCGAAGTAGAGTGTAGGCTAGTGTGAGAGTGAGAAGCTTTCCTGGGGACCACACTGATGGGGGTTCCTCATACTTTATAGGCTTTTCCTCCAGGAATCTCAGTAGGTTCTCACAGGAGAATGGAAAGAATCCAGAAAGTTCTTCTATGGTACTGGCTGGGGAGGGGAAGAACAACCACCATGAAATCCACCCAGATCCCTCCTCTTGTTAAACAAAAGCCTTACTTTGTAGGGGAAGGACATCATCAAAAGGCAGTGATAAAATATTATAGCTAGGGGAAAGGAACTCCACCCAGCTGCAGCCTCCCTATCTCACTAAGGGGGAGAGGAGAGCCTTAGTCTGCTTTTTTCCTGGAAATAGGCCAGGAAAAGTGGAGGATAACTGCTGTAGCTGGGGAAAGTAATAGGAAGAAAAAGGAAAAAAAAGCTCTCTCTCTGGAGGAGGGAGAGAAACACTCCCCCTGTGTTTCTTCCCAGACAACACAGGTCCCTTCCAAGACAAGGCCATCTATCCCAAGACACAGGTCCGATGTGCACCGCAAAGACTAGAACTTAATCAGAAGTTTAGAGAATACCCTCCCCAACACTCTACCACTCTAACAAGCCTCCAGTAATAATAATGCATGGTCCTCAGCACAGTCTTTTAAACAGAATAGGCATTAAGAATATCTTATGAAAGAGAGGGGACAAAAGAGGAAAAACAAAACAAAACACTCTAATGTTATGATTGCAGGGAATTTTTAAGATGTTGAATTTATTCCAGGTAACAATGTACATATGTCAAACACAAGTGTAAGAAGTGGGATTCCTCTGGAATCATAAGTGGATAGGGAAAGAACATATGTGCCCTGAGTAAAATAATATTATAGAAAATTAAGAGTTTGGAGTTTGTATACTGTCACAAATATCCACTGGGGGCACTTCGTGGGATAGTTTGAGTGTAATGGCTTACCCACAGTATATAGAAGAATTGTATCAGAGAAAGCTGGCTGTCCATTTTATATAGTATAAATTTGTTGTTGGGAAGTGGTTGCCCAAACAGGAACTACAGATGGGTGCAAGTTATGAGATTTCAACAACCCAATATGAGTGAAACTGAGTCGGTAGGCAGAATAATGGCCCTACAAAGATATCTACATCCTAATTTTTAGGACTTGTGGATATATTAGGTTGCATGGCAAAGAGCAAATTAAGGTTACAGGTGGAATTAAGATCACTAATCAGCTGATCTTAAGGAGAGTATCCTGGAATAACTACGTGGGGACCAATGTAATCACAAGCATTCTTTTTTTTTTTTTTAGCAGTACGCGGGCCTCTCACTGTTGTGGCCTCTCCCGTTGCGGAGCACAGGCTCCGGACGCGCAGGCTCAGCGGCCGTGGCTCACGGGCCCAGCCGCTCCGCGGCATGTGGGATCTTCCCGAACCGGGGCACGAACCCGTGTCCCCTGCATCGGCAGGCGGACTCCCAACCACTGCGCCACTAGGGAAGCCCCACAAGCATTCTTAAATGGGGAGGAAGGAGGCTGAAAAGTCAGAACCAGAAAGAAGGTATCTTGACAAAGGTTTGGCCAAAAGTTGCTGGCTTTGAAAATGGAGTGGAACCATGATACAAGGAATACCGGCAGCCTTTAGAAAAAGGAAAGGGTTAGAAAACTGATTTTATTCTGTAGCCTCCAGAAAGGAATGCAGCCCCACTCGGGTTGTGGGACTTCTGACTTTCAGTACTGTAAGATAAATTTGTGTTGTTTTAAGTCAAAAGTTTGTAATAATTTGATACAGGAGCAATATGAAACGAATATGCTGAGTTATGCCACTATGAAACCAAAATAATTTTAAAAGTGAGGCTTCCCGGGTGGCGCAGTGGTTGAGAGTCCGCCTGCCGATGTAGGGGATGCGAGTTCGTGCCCTGGTCCGGGAAGATCCCACATGCCGCGGAGCAGCTGGGCCCGTGAGCCATGGCCGCTGAGCCTACGCGTCCGGAGCCTGTGCTCCGCAACTGGAGAGGCCACAGCAGTGAGAGGCCTGCGTACCGCAAAAAAAAAAAAAAAAAAAAAGTATTGGAAATGTTGGACCCATGGGCTGGTGCCTGAAGGCATCCTTTTGAGTATTCACTTGCACTTAGTCACAAGTGGGAAACACACATCTATTTTAAGCCACTAAGATTAATTAATTAATTAAATGAAACCTCCAGTATTGTGATGGCTCAGCTAATTTCAGTCAGGAAAATAATATTGGAAAGGAGTAAATATAAACATCCCATTAAAAATGTTTTTAATTGGTAAAAGAATACCATCTGGATATGAAATAGTTTTCAAGTTAAACTTTTTGGGACTCACAAGCTTAAGTAAACATAAAGTCTTCAGTAGAAGTCACATGAGCGAGAAAGATAAAGATCGCAGTGACGTTAAACCTAATAAGAAATAAAAGCAATTGGTTATATAATACAATTAGTTATAAATAAAGCAATTAGTGATGCATACTCCTGAAGTACTAATAATTAACACATTTTAAGATTAGGCATTTTATCATGATTGTGTGGCTTATTTATTTTTTTCTAAAAGTTAATTTTATCTGGATTACTAAAGTTTAGTAATAAGTTTATTTTAATGATACTTACATTTTCTAGAATCAAACTTTATTAGTATTACATGTTAGTGTTGTTAAGGACAGACTGGTCCTCAAGCAGTATTAGATAACCCAACTTTAACTGTATTGTTGTAAACAATACAGGACCCTATATTATATCCAAAATAACTTTAAGCTTAACAGGCACTATCAGGTGTGTCTGGGGACAGATTTTATTTGCAATAATTTTGGTATGTAAGTATGAATATTTCGTATCTCATTCCTTTTTGCTGACTGGTATATAAAATAAATGTTCACGTTTCCTACTCTGCTCTCATTTCCACAAAAAAGAAGATCATTGCAGACAACAGATGACCAATCAATGAAAAGACTTTAACTTACCCTTTGCTATAGAATAATACTAACCCAACATTAAAACTTTGGCTATCACTACATCATTGACAGCTCTCTCAAATAAATAAGACCAAAATTCACAACCAGTTTTCTTTTTTATTTTTTAACCAAGCACAGTGAACCCGAGAGTCCCTGCCTTTTTCCAGTTTTGACAGGCAGCATAATATATTGAAGAGATGTGTTTAGGCATCTTTTGATGCCTGAGGGAGGAGGAAATAAAATGTAATGTGACAAAAGGAAAAAAAGTGAGTTTGCAGTGGGAACACACAGCCAAGTGTCATACTCTGGTGTCGCCATTACAGGACCAGAAAATTCACATCAGCATGGAAACATGGCATTTGTAAAAGATAGACAATGTCTGCAAAACACTTTTGTCAGGGGATTCCTTAAGTTTTAACTTACATATACAGAGTTTAAAGCTAGCTGATGTAAAATACCTTAGAAAAAAACTTATGGAGTTAAACTAAAAGGTCCAAATTTGTAAAGAAAAATGTTAAAATTCATTGTGAAGATTTTCTAGTGTCATAAAAACGGACAGAATATGCCACAGTTCCTTCATCTCTAATCGTTTAATTGTAGAGTAAATAATGTTGTTCTGTTTTCAGCATTTAATTTTTAAATTAGCTCTTGGCTGCAGTGTCCTTGATTACAGAACTTAATTAGCGGTGCCTGTTGGAGAGAATTATGCTGTATACAGGATACATGATCACATGGAAAAGCTTAATACAAGCAATCAGAATCATAGTGAAGCCTGGTTGACTGTTTCTAAAAGGTAAAAGAAGAGTTGCAAAACAGGCTGTATTTAAGGACAGAAGATTCAAAGGAAAAGAGCTACAATAAAATTAGATTGGTCTGTGTTCTATCTAGGTAAATACGTTGATTGAATGATTATAAGTACTGAGTTATAGAAAAATGAATTATTCACTTTTTTTTGTATTAGTTCACCAATAGAGTGATCGACAGCATGATTCCTTAAAACCAGATTAAAAAGAAACATTCTGATTTTTGATTTTTTGGTCTACTGGCTTTTTTTTTAAAGCGCTGTATTACCGACAACTGTGTAAATATGTTCTGTTTCCACTAGTCAGTTATGATAGCTTCTGATTTTCTTATACCATGCAAATTATATAAATACATACAGATTATAGTAGTGAATGACAGCTAAGCCAAAAATGACTTTTCAACCATATCCTATAAAGTGAATGAGTTCACAGAACTAATTACATCTATGGAAAAAATTTGTTCTCCAACAAGTTTATGAAAACTTTGTATTTAATCTTAGCCAGACACAAATATTCAACATAAACTTCCAAAAGAACTTCAGAAATCTAAAGTAATCAAAAGATTACATAATCTTAAAATATTTCTTTTGGGTAGCTCAAGTGAAATAAAAGGGCATTTACAACATATAATAAAAGAGTAGACATATGTATATGTATAACTGAATCACTTTACTGTACACCTGAAACTAACACAACATTGTAAATCAACTATACTCCAATACAATTAATTTTTTTTTAATTTTAGAAAAGAAATATCAATATTTTAAAAAATTTTGAGCTCAATTAGAGTATAGGGTTGGTACCTCAGTAGTTATATCTCCAGATTACTTTTCAGGTTGTTATTTATGTAATGTGAAATAGTCAACTTTTTTTTTTTTTTTTTTGGCGGTACGTGGGCCTCTCACTGTTGTGGCCTCTCCAGTTGCGGAGCACAGGCTCCGGATGCGCGGGCTCAGCGGCCATGGCTCACGGGCCCAGCTGCTCCACGTCATGTGGGATCTTCCCAGACCGGGACACGAACCCGTGTCCCATGCATCGGCAGGCGGAATCTCAACCACTGCCCCACCGGGGAAGCCCTGAAATAGTCAACGTTTGATGCAGAAGTAAATAACTCTTGGACTTCCCTGGTGGCACAGTGGTTGAGAATCCACCTGCTGATGCAGGGGACACGGGTTTGAGCCCTGGTCCGGGAAGATCCCACATGCTGTGGAGCAGCTAAGCCTGTGCACAACTACTGAAGCCCGTGCGCCTAGAACCCATGCTCCACAGCAAGGGAAGCCACCACAATGAGAAGCCTGCGCACCGCAACGAAGAGTAGCCCCCGCTCGCCACAACTTGAGAAAGCCCGTGTGCAGCAATGAAGACCCAATGCAGCCAAATAAATAAATTTATAAAAAGAAAAAGTAGATAACTCTTTACTTGGCATGCAACAAAAACATTTGTTGCTCACATGCTCACATTACGTGAGGTATTGTGGGTCACCTGCATGGCAGGTCAACAGAGCTTAGTTATGCTTAACTGGATTCTGTTGAGCTGGACTTAACTCCATGATCATTTTTTTCAACATTGAAGGGAGTAATAACCATTATCTAGGAAACACGTTTTCATATTGGGAACAAGAAAAGTGAAGCCTAACCATGCAGTTGTATTTAATGCTTCTACTGGGATGAAGCAAACTGTATTTACTTACATACTATTAGCCAAAACATGTTACACTGACCAAGCCCAGAGTTTAAGGAGGTAGGAAGAATTAACTTTTCCACAGAAAGCTTAGGCAATTGACATCACATTAGTCATGGATGTATTATCCTATTACAGAGGGAGAATAGAGTTGGGACCAATAACCCAATATGCCACAGGGATAGATGCTATAGCATTTCAGAAGCAAGAAGATAATCTGCTTCTAATAATCTTCATTCTGTAAGAAGGAAAGAAGAATGTTAAGGCTATGAAAAAGTCACATCTTGATTGTGTTGCCATACTTATTGGATCTATTTCACCCACTAGAATGTGAGCACAGTGAAGGCAAGTCTTTTTATCTGTCTGTTCCTAGAAAAATGCCTGGCATGTCAGAGGCACTAAAACATTTATGACTGACTTAATAAAGTATAGAGCATATTTGGAGGGAGATGCGATTACGTTAATAAAGATGATTTTTCTGGAGAAACAATGATGGAAGAATCTAAATCAAGAAAAAACAGTGAAAACTTCCAAATGTGAAAGTAGGGTTAAACACTAGCAGAGCTTATTGAGGTATAAAAAGTATTTTTATGGTCTAAATTTCTAGAAGGTGGTTTACAAATGATACTTTCTTTAAATCAATAACACATTATAGGAGAATTATTATACTAAGATGAAACTTTATCTTTCTAATAAACTGAGTCTCACTAGATTCTCTTCAACTGCACAAATTGTAAGAGCACATTTCAATAATTTTTCTAAAGGGAATCTATGGAAACAGCCATCACATGAAGAGAGAGAATGTTATCAGAATCACAGAAACCCCTTCATGATCCATTCGTATCATACTAATTTTTCCTATAAGCCCTATCCTGACTTCTAAATAACTGGGTTAGTTTTGATTTTTTTTAATTAATTAATTTGGCTCTGCCGGGTCTTGTTGCAGCACATGGGATCTAGTTCCCCGACTAGGTATCGAACCTGGGCCCCCTGCATAGGGAGCGTGGAGTCTTAACCACTGGACCACCAGGGAAGTCCCTGATTATCTTTAGAAACTTATGTAAGTACAGAATAACTTCTGTTGTCCGCTTTTTTCAAAATCATGTATATGGGAGAAATATATTGTGTTTTGATAGCTGTAGATCATTTATTTTCTTGTACAGTATTATAATATGTGACTCCATAATTTATGATGAACATTTGGGTTGCCTTTATGAACATTTTGGTGCATAGTATTTGGTGCACATGTGTACATTTTTGGAGCTGTACATCTAAGTGGCATTGTCAGGTCATACAGGAATGCATATATATGTATTCAAATTTAGTAGTGCCATAATATATATGAATATATGCATATATCTAGTAAAACACGTCCAAAACTTTTCCAAAGTTCTACCAATTTATATTCTAGTATCAGTGAATAAGAGGTACTGTTGTTTTATATCCTAAACTTACACCTTTAAAAAAAAACAATCTGATGAATGTTTAATATTATTAGTTAGCTTTTACTGCATAGCAAATCAAATTGATCTTAAACAGCAACCATTTATTTGTCTTGAAACTTTGAGTGCCATAACTTTGGGCATAGTGATTCTTCTGGTCTCAGTTAGGCTAACTAATGCTTCTGCAGATAGCTGCCAGTTTGAGCTGGTTGACACAGGATGCCTGTAGCTGGGACAGCGCATCTTGATTTCCTGTGGTCTCGCATTATCTAATAGGTTAGACTGGATTTTTCACATGGTAACTATATAGGCTTTTGAGAGATAACAATAACATACAAAACTCACCTGCAAGTGATTTTGTGTATGCTGTGAAGTAATGGTCTAGCTTCTTTTAAATTTTTTATAGTGATATTACAATTAACTCAGAATATTTTATTGAAAAGATTTCTATCTGGACACTGCAATGAAGGTCCATCTTTGTCATAAATCAGGTGTTGAGATTGCATGAGTCTTTCTTTGGATTCTCTACAGTATTCCCTTGGTGTATATGTCTAGTCTTGTAGCAAGACTAAACTGTCTCCACTACTGTAATGTTATAGTACATCTCCTTACTCAGTGTAGCAAGTCCTTTCTTCTCCGTCTCTGTTTCTTCTTTAATATTTTCTTTGCTATTCTGGGTCCTTTGCCTTCTTATATAAACTTTAGAATTGGCTTAATTGCCAAAAAATAATTTCCTGGAATTTTAATTCAGAATGCATTCAAACTGAACAATTTGGAGAAAATGGCATCTTTACTTTTGTCAGACTTTTCATCTATGAATTTGCTTCATCTATCTACTTAGTATTTTTTTAAAGTTTTAATAATGTTACGTAGTTTTCTGTGGACAACTCTAGGTATGTGTATTCCATTGTACTTGGTACTTTTAGTTGCTACTTAAATGATATGTGTTCTTTTAATAAATATATGTTGTAGGATATATAAATACACTTGATTTTTGTATATTGAATTTATCTACCCAGCTTGTTTACTTTTACATTCTAATTATCTATATGGATGTTATTTTTTATATACTCAATTGCTACCTGAAGACATTGAGAGTTGTTTCTTTTTTTCAGTTCACTAAATATTTTAAGCTGCCTTTAAACCAATCTATTGAATCATTATAGATTTCAGTTCTAAAATTACTATATGTATAACATATTTTTGTTTTCTGAAAATATTGTCAATCATATTTTTGTTCTATTTTTATGTCATAAAAAAGCATTGCTATTTTAAAGTAAAATTTGATAACCCTTTTACATGGGTCTTCTGTGTTTCTGTTTCTGTTAACCTTCTATTTCTCTTGGTTGTTTCCTTGTGTTTTCTTATTTCTTTTCATGACTGATTATTTTTTAAAAATTTTCTTTTATACATTATATATGAAAAAGTTTTGTGATAATTTAAGATGTTGCCTGATAGTCTCTTTTTCCAGTTTTATTGAGATGTTATTGACATTAACATTGTATTAGTTTTGAGTATACAAAGTAAGGATTATATATATATATTTATATATATATTTATGTATATATAAAACATAAGTGTTTAGGCCAACATCCATCACTTCACATTATGACACCTTTTTTCTCTTGTGATGAAAACTTTTAAGATCTACTCTTACTAACTTTCAAATATACCATAGAATACTGTTAACTATAGTAACCATGCTGTATGTTACATCCCCAGAACTTATTTATCTTATAACTGGAAACTTGTACTTTTTGACCACCTTCACCCACTTCACTACCCACCCCCATTTCTGGTAACCACCAATCTGTTCTGTTCTCTGAATCAATGAGTTTGCTTGTGTTGTGTGTGTGTGTGTGTTTGTGTGCATGTGAGTTTAAGTGAGGTCATACAGTATTTGTCTTTCTCCAGCTAACTTATTTCACTTAGCATAATAGTCCCAAGGTCCATCCATGTTGTTGCAAAAGGCAGGATTTCCTTTTTTATGGCTGAATAATTTCCATTTTATGTATTTATATATGTGTGCATGTATACATACACAAAATATATCAATTTTGTGTATGTACACATACATATCAATCACATTTTCTTATTTCATCTGGTGATAAACAGGTTGTTTCCATGTGTTAACTCTCATTAATAATGCTGCAATGATCATGGAAATGTATGTTCAGTTCCTCCACCCATTTTTATATCCGATTTTTTTTTTTTTTGATATTGGGTTGTGTGAATTCTTTTTTTTTTGGAGGGGGGTACGCAGGCCTCTCACTCCTGTGGCCTCTCCCGTTGCGGAGCACGCAGGCTCAGTGGCCATGGCTTACGGGCCCAGCTGCTCCGTGGCACGTGGGATGCTCCCGGACCGGGGCACAAACCCGTGTCCCCTGCAGTGGCAGGCGGACTCTCAACCACTGCGCTACCATGGAAGCCCCCTGAATTCTTTATGTATTTAAAATATTAGCCCCTTATATGTTTTGTAAAATTTTTCTCCCATTCTTTAGTTACCTTTTCATTTTTTGATGGTTTCTGTTGCTGCACAGAAGCTTTTCATTTTGATATAGTCCTACTTGCTTATTTTTGCTTTTGTTGCCTTTGCTTTTGGTGTCACATCCAAAAAATCATTGTTGCGACCAATGTCAAGAGATTACCTCTTTGTTTTCTTCTAGGGGATTTATGGTTTCAGGTCTTAAATTTAAGTCTTTAATCTATTTTGAGTTGATTTTGTGTATGGTGTAAGATAGGGGTCCAGTTTTACTATTTTTCCATGTGGCTGTCCAGTTTTCCCAACACCACTTATTGGACAGACTATTATTTCTCCATTATATGTTCTTGGCTCCTTTGTCATAAGTTAATTGACATATAAGCATGTGTTTATTTCTGGGCTCTCATTCTATTCCACTGTTTCTGGAATTGTTTCTATGCTAATACCATACTTTTTCGATTACAGTAGCATTGTAACATAGTTTGAAATCAGGAATTGTGATGCCTCCATCTTTGCTCTTCTTTCTCAAGTTTGCTTTGGCTATTTGTGATTTTTTCTTCTTTTTTTTTGTTCCATATAAGTTATGGGGGTTCTCTTGTATGTAACCTTTTCTATTTATGGTTTTAAGATTCTCTCCTTGTATTTTACTTTTGACAATTTAATTATATAGCTGACCCTTGATCAACATGGGAGTTAAGGGTGCTGACCCCCTGCAGAGTTGAAAATCTGTGTATAATTTTACAGTTAGCCCTCTGTATGAGGTTTTACATTGCAGATTCAACCGATTGCAGATTGTGTAGTACTTTAGTATGTATTTATTGGGAAAAAAAAAACCAAAGCCCTATGTATGAGTAGACTCTCACAGTTCAAATCTGTGTTGTTCTAGAGTCAACTGTAGAATGTCACAGTGTGGATCTGTTTGGATTCATCTTATTTGGAACATGGAGGCTTTCTGGATTTTGATGTCTGTGTTTTTTCCCAGGTTAGGGAAACTTTCAGCCATTATTTCTTCAAAAAAGCTTTCTATCCCTTCCCTTTTCTCTTTCTGGGACCTCTGTAATGTGAATATCAGTCTTCTTGGTAGTGTCCCATAAATCTCTCAAGCTAGCTTCTCCTTTTCATTCCTTTTTCTCTTTTTGCTCCTCTGATTTAATGAATTCTACTGCCGTGTCTTTGAGTTCACTGATCCTTTCCTTTCCTTCATTTAGTCTGCTGTCAAACCCCTCTATTGAAATTTTCAGTTCTGTTATTTTATCCTCAGCTCTGTGATTTGATTGGTACTTTGGTATTTTTCATCTCTTTGTTTAAAGTCTCATTTTGTTCTTGTGTGATTCCCCTGACCTCAGTGAATCTCTATGACCATAATTTTAAACTCTTTATCAGGTAAGTCCTTTATCTCCATTTCATTAAGTTCTTTTTCAAGGGTTTTATCTTGTTCTTTTACTTGAAGCATATTCCTCTGTTTCTTTTCCCTTGATTCTCTGTGTTGGTTCTGTGCATTAGCTAAAGCATCTACCTCTTCCAAGGTGAAAGAAGTGGTCTTGTGTAGGAGTGAAGGAGTGATCTTATGTAAGAGATAAACCTTATCATTCAGTAGGCCTGAGCTCCTAATTGCCTCTCAAACCTTTGTGATTATCCAAGCAGCCTTCTTTGTTATTAGTGATTCCCTATTATTGAGGGTATGCCAAGACCTATTAGTGCCCCAAAGGGGAGGATCTCAGTCACCACCTAGATGCAGGCTGGTTGGTAGCTGGTTGCTCAAGAATCAGCTTCTAAAGTATGATAATAGACCTCTTTCAGGAAAAGACTGGGAGATGAGTTTCTTTGTCTGTTCTCTCTGCTCTGATTCCTGGGGGGATAGCCAGTTAAAAACTATTTCTTTGTTTGCTACAGTCCCATTGACCTAGTGAACACAAGTCCTTCTGGCCACCAAAGCCAGGCTATCAAGGAGTGTTTCCTCTGGGTGGCAGCCACAAAAGCTAAGGCACCAGATGTGTGAACAAGTTTTTTTTTTTCAGGGAATTAGCAACCTGGAATGGGTCAGAGGGAGAGCTCAAAGATGGTGTCGGCCAGCCTCCCCATCTCTGGAGACTATTGCAGTTTGCTGCTAAATTTGTATTAAATAAGAATACAAATTTAGCAGCCCTCAGGCTATAGCTTTTAAGATATGCAAATAGTCCTCTTTCAGGGAAAGACTGAGTGTTTTGGCCTGCTGCCTCTGTGCCAAGCCTGCTGGGGTGGGGGGGCATGGTGATTGCTCAGGATCCCATTAAGTACTCTATCTTTGTTTATTATAATATTGTGGGCCTTGTGGACTCAAGTCCCATTGGCTTTCAGAACTAGGTGTTTTGAGGAGCTGTCTCAGGTGGAAGTTTTAAAAGTTGAGGCACAAAATGTAGGGGTTCTTCACTCCTCAATTAGAAGCTTGGAGTTGTGACTTCCCTCCCAATTGTATGTCACTGTTCAGGGGGTAGAGCTTATGGTGAGTTGGTGTCGCAGTCTCTCCTACCTATTTTGATCTGGGTTTTTTTCTCATTTGCCAAATGTGTTGAAGTCACTCAGCTAGTTTCTAGATTTATTTCAAAAGGAATTATTCTGAATGTAGCTGTAGTTTTGGTGTGTCCATCTGAAGAGGTGAGTTTAAGAGCTTCTTTTCTCACCAATTTGAATTGGAACCCAACTGATAGTTTCTTCATGAGAGAAAATTTACTCTCACTCCTGAAAAGTGGCCAGGCTAGAAGTATCAGAAATCCAAGATCACCTTAATCTGAACAGATTGAGATGATTCTGAGTTATGCTTTAGCCCCTTATGGGCTGATATTATTTCCAATTTATTGTCGCTACTACAATGTAACCCTTTAGGGTGCCAATTCAAAGTCTGGTAGAATATTAAGGCCCCAAATCATCTCTGAACCCTGAGCTCCAAACATTTATCTCTCTAATCCTGTGAGTTTATCAAAGCTTCTACTTGATTTTCTAGATTCTCACCTATGGTTTTGAAAGGGCAAATTTCTTCAGGTAAAAGCAACCCCCAAAGCCCTGTTCATCTCTCTGGAACTCTCTCATCTTGTAGATCAGATTGTGGTCTCACAATTCATCACTAACTAATATTGAAACCGTGCACGTCAGATTGGGACTTGAACCAATGTACCAGGACCCAAACCCAGATTGGGACTTGAACCCACAGTCTTTTAATTAGAATCACTTACCTGGTGTCTGGACTTACTGAGGCTCAGGTTCTTTGTGTCTCAGCACAGAAGAAATTCAGTGAGAGGCAAAGTGATAGGCAAGAAGTAGATTTATTAATATAGGATGCTGTGAGAGATGCAAGCAGACAGGCGAGGAGACTCTGCCCCGAGGATTAAGTGGTCTACAGTTTTATAATCAAAGGAAAGTGGGGGAGGGGAAAAGACCACCTTCTTCGAGTAGATGTCAGGCTTACATCACTAGCTCCTCTCCTGTTGGGTAGGAGAGTGTCTGACCCTATGAAATCAAACTAGGACTGTCTTAGCACTTATTCAAATCAGTAGAAGGGTGGTAACATTTTTCTTTCACCTAATGACCTGGGACATATCTCGTGCTTTTATTTATGGCTTTATAGTTAAGCAAGCCTGCTTGTTCCACAACGTTCCAATAGCTTTCTTGAGTGATCATTAACTTACAGTGGTCTCCCAAAGTTTCCTAGGTTTCCCTCTCTACCTCTAATCCCCTACTGGGTCTTCTACAACTAGCTGTATAACTATGCTATTTTATCCCTATCATTATCTCTGTAGTACCCTGGAACATATGTAAGTGTATGTGTCTCTGTGTACTTGAACATTTCTAGTTGTTCTCTGTGGGCTGGTTGTACAAAAACCACTCAACCTGCCACTTAATTGTCAAGACTATATTTGAATTAGGTTATTTATTCTTTATTCCAGACGAAGAAGTAGATTCAAAAAGGTTTTGTAACCTGTCTAAAGTTATGAAAAATGGAAACTACTTGAACCCAAGTTTACTGTGTTATAAACTTCATATACTAAGCATTCTGGATACTGTCTGGCTTATAGAACACCACATCAGGGTAGGTCATAAACACATTTCATTTAAGTGTTCCCATTTACTACCTTAAAATGAACTCAGTTGAAATTTCATGCAAGTGTACAAATATTTGCTCTCTAGATTAGATGTAACTTGGCTACTGGGAGAGAAGACATATTTCTAGAAGAATATCCTTGTGACTTTGAGTTTCTGTTATATAGTAATATTACATAGATTTTGGTAGGAGCATATGCTATACTCTTCTCATTAGACTATGTGCATATCTCTTGTATCTGACAAGGCAGCCCCAGATAATTCTCTACTAAATAGTATTAGGCCTTCTTATTTACTTTACTAAGAAAGTGTGTGTGTGTGTGTGAGAGAGTGGAAGGAAGAGAGATACACACGTATATTTTACATATAATACTTTTGTTAATAGATATATCTTATTTCAAGAATTTTGTGTTTTTACAGTTTTATACTCTGAACTGGTAAGCTTATTTTATAAAGTGCAAGTCACATTTGTTATCAGTTTTATCTGTAGTTCATTTGTCTACCTATATTTCTATAATGTAGTGAAAAATACCTCAAATATTTTTCTTATTCTAAAAATATTCCACAAATGGAATCACCTTAAATTCTAAAAACTAAGTTTATTTGATTTAAAGACAAAACCAATTTTTCTAGATATGTAATCAATCTTTTTCTATCACATAGCAGATAAACAATTACATTCGCGTAGTGAGAAGAATTCAGTGGTCTAGAGAGCATCAGGGACTAAGAGTTAGTACAAGTATAGATTTAAGTTAGCAGATCTATAGATATGACACCATACAGGGATTATTATGAACTCATTGTGATGAAAACTTGTTTTATGTTTTATACAGTTTTATTTTTCTTAAAAGAATGTAGTACCTAGTTCAGTGAAACCTTTTCTTTGAAGGTAAGGTGATTACTCTCCACAAATATATTAAGACATGTGGATTATTTCTAATTAGGCCACTAATCCTAGACAGGATGAATGATGTAGTTCCATATCACTTCACACACAGAATAAGTAGAACACAGTAAACATTGCACTAGGTATATTTGCCTCTGTAAACAGATGTAAGTTTGTGAGCTCATTGAGGTCAAGGGTCATCATTTATTTCTTACCATTGTCTAGCAAATTATAGTTCAGTAATAGTTCATGTTTATTAATATGAAAGAGCATGTTCACATTGAATTTTACTCGAAATAATCTACTGGAGTACATATCACTTTCTACGTTCCACAGCCTAGAAAGGAAATTTCGTATACAATCACACTGACTGGGTTTGGGTCTAACTTTCAGATACAAAATCTGTTTCTTTTCTACTATTAATGACTTTTTAAAAAATTAAATTTTGTTTTGACTGCCAAGAGAGATTATGGGAAGTCGTGTTACTATGTACATTTTCATTTCAACCAACAGATATTGGTTTACTAAAGACAAACCATACACTGGTTACATTCTTATTTAGAAAGCCATAGATACATATATTTTTGAAGCCTAATATTTTCTATTTTGTCACAATCCTGATTTTTTTCCTTCATCTGTTTGTGACTGAGCCGGCCAAAATATGCAGACTTCTCAATACTAGGTGTTTATAGCTAATATGGCAGTTGATTCAGCATTTGGCTCTTATGGCTGTAGTTTTATTTCTTAGTATTTTATTAAAAGAAGGTAATGATTTTATTTTTGTGGTATATCTCTGGACTGAAAGTTGCTGCATCAGTAATATTGCAAATATTATTAAACAACTTATGAGTTTACCTAAATCCAAATCTGTACAACACAGTGTAAAGTCATCACCAAAAGACCATATGAGAGAATTCTCCTGTAGCTAATACGCTATTTCCATCAGGGGTGTTCTTTTCTGGCTCTCTTTCTCAACATTCTTCAAACACTATAAGCCTGAGAACTATAAAATATGTCTACATCATGTGCCAGTTTCGATCAGAGGACTGTAGAATCAGTCCATAATAATAATGTGCCTAAACATAGAGCAACTAGATATTGGCAAGCTTGAGTGAATGTACCAAGCATTTAGAAGCCAAGTTGTAATCATAGCCCACACACTTTTCATCAATGCATGTAAAGCACACCTGTGGTTTATTAATTTTCTTAGTCATGAAAATTGAGCACAAAACAATGCATTTTTCCATAAATGCACAGCCCGTATATCTTCCTGTGTTTATTATTCTGAATAGTAATTTTTTAGACAACTCAGATAGATTTAAAATAAACACCATTTTCTTATTTTAAATATATCTAGAAGTAAAATAAGATAAAGTATTGATATAACCACTATAAGAAATGCTTTCGAGTTTGTTTGCAATTTTAAATATTTTATAAAGTCTAGAAAAATTGATGAAAATTTCTTTACCTACAAAACAATATGGTCAGTTGAGTGCCATTTGAAAGCTAAGATTAACAAATGTCAATATTTAGACCCTTTTAAAAGTACTGATAATTTAATATACATATTTACTGTAGAAAATTACAGTTTGCCAGTATATGATTACTAAACACTTAAGTGCCAATAAACAAGTGAAAAATTAATGTCTTTTTTAGAAGGGTTATAAACATTCAGTCGTATTTTTAAAAAAATTGTGTAAGCACATTATGCTGATATTTAAAATTCTTATTTTGTCTTCTAGGATGTTTTTAAAATGATAAAACTTAGTATTCATTTCATTAGGTTATGGGGCAAACACTTCTATACTTATTCATGTCACAGAGTATCTATAATTGTGTTCTTTGCAAGACAATGTAAAGTGTTAATGGTTAAATACTAAATTATATAGTTATTTTTAATTAAAGTTAATCTTTTGCTAGAGCCTAGATCAGAGATCTCAAAGATACAGGTTGAGGCAGGAAAGAATAAAATATAAAACTTCATGATTTTCAAAAAGCTTCCAGGAAGGCGTAAGAGTAATAAAGATCAAACTTAACATATCATAAACAACCATAAAACTAGATAAACTATACAAAATACTTTCAAACATTGGAAATCAGCCAGTGCAGGACTATGGTCTCTTGGAGAAGGGAAACAAATAGGGTGAGTTTTCTAATCATTTCAATTCTTTAAGAAATTTTGGGATCACTTTGCAGAGAAAGAAATCATTCACAGAAGCTGGAACTCTTATTTGGGAGATGGAGATTAGACTTTGGCAAGGCTGAAATGAAAATTGAGGGACAGGGTCTAAGAAAGAAGGAGGCTATGTGAAAAAAGAACTGCAGGATCCGCATCAGGAATCCTGAATATTTGCTGAGGAAAGGGGTATATATATGGAATAAAACTCCAAAAGTCAAGGGAAAAAAGAAATGGAAGATGGCTGCTGAAAAGTGCTGAGAGCATTTGCAAATAGTGTAGTCATTTGAGCTCTGACCAGCCAAAGAGTAGAGGCCTCAGCGATTATTCTCCTGGGACGTTTAGTAGAAATTGGAAGGGAGGGACACAGCTTGCTGAATTAGAGTAAAGCCGACTCTAGGCCCAGGGTAGCAAAGCTTAAATCAGGCCTTGAACTGGTCAGAATGACCTGAATTTAACTGTATGTCAGAACAAATCTAAAGGAAAACACATTTCAGACGTTCAGCAGGTAACATCATAATGTCCAATACCTAACAAAAAATTATTAGGCATGCCAAGAAGCATACAAATAGTCCCATAACCAACAAAGAAAGCAGTCAATAGACACAAAGCAAGAAGTGGCAGTGATGATGTAACTAGAAGACAAATGTTAAACAAACTGTTACAGCACTCAGATCTCAGATATGTAGAAAGATAGGACTAGCATCACAATTGCCTGTTTTGTTTTTCTTTAAAGGTTCAAGAAAAGTCATTAATATGAAATCTGGCTACCTATCAGGGAATTGAAATTTCAGGACAAGCAACTAACCTGAAATCTAGAGAGAAAAAGAAGTATGCAAACAGAAACAAGACTGAAGCATTTGCTGACTTAAACATCAACAAATGCCATATAAACCAATAAGGAGATTAAACTAGATATTTTTAATGTTTTACTGAAGACCACATGTGGGTCTTTCTCCCCTGTAGAACAAAGGTTTAACTTTCAAGGACAAGGCCTCACAAGTATAAACTGAGAGTACTATTGGGAACCATGGTAGGGAAACAGGGAGGGAAAAGCTCTACCAGTGTCACCTAAGAATGAGGCTTACACACTGCACCACAGAACACCCCCATCTATGCAAACCTAAGATTTAACAGTGGAATACAGCTGGGAGACATGCAAGATAGTATACCTAGGGAGCAGGACAAAGGGAAGACCAATCCAAATGGGGAGAAACAAAGTTTCAATCAAAGAAACAAAGTTTCAATCAAACAAGGTTTCAATCAAAGTTTCATTTCTAGTTGCACTGAAGGTAACCATAAAAACAGTAAATTTTAATCCAAGCCCAATTCCTGACAAGATTAGCAAAACCACCACACTAAAGACTTTGAAGAAGGAAAGATGTGCTTATCACCAGGCATAAAACATTTACCTTAGTGTCTACTGCCCTAAAATAACAACTTTCACCAAAGAATTGAGACATAGAGGAAAAATACAGTTTGAACAGACAAAGTGATTATCAGAACCAAACTCAGATATGACACAAAGTATCTCATCAGATTTATCAGACTTGACACATTCAAGAAAAGAATCTGTGAACTTGATTTTATATGTCAGCATGACTGGGTTAAAGGATGCCCAGATACCTGGTAAAACATTATTTCTGGGTAGGTCTGTGACATTGTTTCCAGAAGAGATTAGCATTTGAATCAGAAGGCTGAGTAAAGATCTGTCCTCATCATAGTGGGCAGGCATCATCCAGTCCATTGAGGGCCCCAATAGAACAAAAAGGCAGAGGAAGGGCACATTCCCTTTCTTGTAGTCACATACTCTGCCCCCATCTTCCTCACCTCCCATATATAATTAGAAGTAACTGAGCTTTTTTTCAAGAGGGAATCAAACAAACTGTACAACCATACAATAGGATTCAATCCAGTGATTAAAAAAGAACAAGTTGATTTACGCATCAACATAGAAGCATCTTAAATATATACATATATATATATATATATATATACACACACACACACACATGTGTATAGTAAGAATCCAGACCAAAAAGCTTTATACTGTGTTTCTATTGATATGACATTCTGGATAAGGCAAGACTAAAGCAAAGGAAATCCAATTAGCTATTGCCAAAGAGTTTTGGTGATGAGTGGTGCTTTACTACAAAGGAAACAGACAGGAGAACTTTTAGTGTATTGGAACTGTCTGTATAGCATTGGGGTGTAAATACATGTCTATGATGTTTTTTGAGTGAATTAGTTTTTATACTCTTTCCTTATCCTGGATAGTTTTCTAATATTCAAATTATAGTTTTTAGAATTGTATTGTTCTCTGTTCCATTTCTGTAGCATCATGCTCAGGAAAAGTTAAGTTATATCTGCATTATTCATTACTCTGGTTCTGGGGTTCCACTAATTACATCAAATAACCTGAACTACAGCCCACCTCATGCAGCCAGCAGCACATTTAATTGTGGAATTTTTCTGTTATCTCAAAATGATCATAGATATCACAAAATGTCTGATGTTGATAGACTGTTCTGTATATGCTGAGGTTCCATGGTGATGTTAATAATTGCAAAGGGCTGTATAGTACATACTATGAGCGAGAATCTAAGTGCTTTATATATGTTGTTTAATTCACACAAAAACATCATGAGATAGATACTATTAATTCCCATTTACAAATAGACATACCAAGGCCAAGAGAGATGGAATGATTCCCCAGGATCACTAAGTTAACAAGTGGTAGAGCTAGTATTATGAACCCAAAACTCATGCTCTTAATTATTACCATACTTCCTTTCAAAGGCTCACCTTGATTTTTCCGCATGTTATTTAATCATCATTTTGTGTATGTATTTCTCCAAAGCAGAACATGAGGGAAGGAAGAAGTATATCACTGACCTTTTTTCACTATTTAGTCTAATCTTATTTTTTAGAACTTTGAAGATTAAGTTAAAATGTATACACCAAGTTGTTTTTATTCCTTCTTTCACTCCAACTTAAACTCATGTTTAGTATTATTTAATGCAAACAGAAATGTAAGAAACAGTATGTGCCTAACAAAACATACGAAAATCATTATTTGTTATTCAACTACACAATACATGAAATAGAATATCATGAAACAGTTGATGCATTTTGTGCCCCCTGTGGATTCTGTTCCCTGTCAATCACAAAAGTAATCAATATGTAAAATTCGAGCAAATCAAAATAGCTTACATATTTTAGATACATATGTGTATAGAAAACTTTACATAGAATTTGTGATCATTTTGGTTACTTAAATGATAGTATATTATATCATATAATAAGTATTGTTTTGATATTTGATTATTTTAATGTCCCAAATTATGAGATTTAAACCATAATAATATTGTTTTATGTATGGTAAAGCATATATCTCAATGCTTTAAAATAGTTTATATTTTAAATTTATCAGTTTCTTCCTCCCCTTGTTAAAGAACAGTGCTTGCTCTTTGTTGGCAAAAATTTGTCTGCGGTATGAGAAGGTAATGCCAAATTGTTTTCTAGATTGGTTATACCAGTGCTTCTACCAGCAGTGATAAGAATGAGCTTGCTTCACTTTCTTTGCAACACTTTATATCTTCAGAATTCTTAGTTAGTACCAATTGCATGGTGTTCAATTTGTATTT
The DNA here is from genome assembly GCF_011762595.2 of Tursiops truncatus. Taxonomy (NCBI): domain Eukaryota; kingdom Metazoa; phylum Chordata; class Mammalia; order Artiodactyla; family Delphinidae; genus Tursiops; species Tursiops truncatus. The sequence goes on along the minus strand of NC_047040.1, from coordinate 41,548,911 downwards.
TCTTGCAATTAAGCAGATTTTCATATGCATTTCTTTTTTTTTTCTGTAAAGTTCAAGACTGTTGCCCACTTTCCTTTTAGATTGTCTTGATTTGTAGGACTTTGTTAGATAGTTTGGATACAATTGCCTTTAAGGTTATACTGACTACGAATATTTCGTCCTACTCTTTCACTTGAAGATATATCACTTGAGGGTATACTCCGGCCCAACAAAACAGGAATTTAAGAAATGGAGTCAAAGAACAAACTAATAGTTACCAGAGGCTGGGAGAAGGGCAGAATAGGTGAAGAGGATTAAGAGGTACAAGCTATTAGTTATAAAATAAGTTACGAGGATGTAAGGTACAGCACAGGGAATATAGTCAGTATTTTATAATAGCTTTGTATCGTGTGTAATCTGTAAAAATATTGAATCACTGTGCTGTACACCTGAAACTGATATATTGTAAGGCAGCTATAGTTTAAGAAAGAGAAAAAAATAGAGTTAAAGTTACCATTAAGCCCTAGTAATTTTGCTGATATTGCTTTCCAATTTATGGCAATAATTAGGAGACATTGGAATAAAATGAAATATAATTAAACATAATTAGTAATCAAACAATTTTGAATTATATAAGTATAATAGGATAAAGATACTGACTAACTCTGGAAATTGGTTGAAATTTATCTTTTAATACATTTATTTAAAAATCAAGGGCAACCAGTAATGAAGATATATGGAATATAGTTTCTAAATCTGTCAGAAAACTTTTAAAAGGTAGGATAAAAATGTATTAATTCTAATCAAGCTTTTGGGATGGGGGAGAGCATGTGGAGGGGAAGAAATACACAGTTTAAAAAGTTAGAAAATTATAAGATCTAGCATAAATCTGATAATGAAAAACTAAATATGAAAGAAGCAATATTCAAAGAAAGGACAAATTATTTTTTAAAATTTGTCAAAGACATGAATTCTTAAGGTGAGAAAGCACAACAAAAAGAATAAAAAAGAAATGTAAATTCACACATACATTATAGTAAATATGTACAGCACAGATTTCTCTGGACCAAGAATATAATGCAATACATAATTAGAATGCTGAGAGAAGTCACTATTAACCTAGATTCTGTGCACTGTTAAACTCAGTCAAGAATAAGGGTAGGGCTTCCCTGGTGGTGCAGTGCTTGGGAATCCGCCTGCCAATGCAGGGGACGCGGGTTCAAGCCCTGGTCCGGAAGGATCCCACATGCCACGGAGCAACTAAGCTGGTGCACCACAGCTACTGAGCCTACGCCCTAGAGCCTGTGAGCCACAACTACTGAGCCTGCGTGCCACAGCTACTGAAGCCCGCACGCCTAGAGCCCATGCTCTGCAACAAAAGAAGCCACCACAGTGAAGCCTATGCACTGCAACGAAGAGTGGCCCCCACTCACCGCAACTAGAGAAAGCCTGCACACAGCAATGAGGACCCAACACAGCCAAAAATAAATAAAAATAAAATTAATTAATAAAAAAAAGAATAAGGGTGAATTAACATTATTTTGAGACAACGATTAAAGAACTTTACCACTGAAAAACTTTTACCAAAATAACTAGAGAATGGAGAGAGATACAGTAGTCAAATAAAGAGAACAGTGGGGTAAATATATAGAGGTAAATATATAGATCTTAAAAGCCATTGGCTATACTAAAAATATTAATTTTGAAGTTAAACTAAAACATTGGGCAAAAGTGACATGGAAGACAAGAGAAGCCTGGTTGGATTGAAACAGTTATCATTTTTAATAATTGTGTAGGTTTCTCAATCTAAATTATTATTAAAATTTTGTCATCACCAATAGAATAGGAGTAAAATAAATAATGATCAGTAGAAGGAAAACATGGCTATACCCATACAATAAAATGCCTTGCATCTGGCAAAAACAATAATCTATATTTTTACAAATAAAATCTGAAGTATACTGATAAATGAATAAAACAAGTCATGGAATAATAAAACATTGTATAATTATAATTTATATGAAAAGATGCCCAAGCTATACATGTTTAAGATATAGATATAAATATGGATATATACTGTGACTTTAAAATATGGACAAATATTTCAAATAGGTTTGGGGTGTCATTTTTTTCTACTTTGTTTTATGTGTTTACTTTCTAGCAATCATCTATAAACATGAGATTCATGTAAGTAATAATTAAAAGGAACACAAAATAGCATTAGCAAAACAGATGAACTAAACTATAAAATAGCTTTGGAGATTATATTCTTCAGTCTTTGTCCAGGTAGAGAACCTAATCTTAAGAAGAATTAATAATTTTTCTGTAGTTGCATAGGTGATTAGTAGCAGAATAAACAAGAACTAGATGTAGGGCTCCTTAAATCCAGATTAGCAATATTTTTCCTTGAGAAAATAAATTTTTCTACAAAGAGTCATACATACACACATACAAATACCCTCCCCTCCCCCACCAAAAATAGATTAGACTAAAAGATTTAGGTTATGTTGGTAAAAATATAAGTATTTACTACAGATATACATGTATATCTATAAACAGGATATACAGAGTATATTGTGTATATATCAAGATAGAGAATTTTAAAAGAATATATGAAAAAAACATTTTTGTTGTTAATTGCTAGTTAACTAGGCTTCTACAGTTAAAAGTCTTGTAAGAAAGAATCATTCAGTGACTGGGAGAGTTTGATGCTTATATGTGGAATCTAAAAAAAAAAATGATACAAATGAACTTATTTACAGAAGAGAAAAGCAGACTCACAGTCTTAGAGAATGAATTTATGGTTACCGGGGGGAAGGGTGGAGGGAGGGATAGATTGGGAGTTTGGGATTTACATGTACACACTGCTATACTTAAAATAGATAAAATAAATAACTATCAAGGACCTACTGTAGGATGGGGGTGGCGAGAGGAGGTCCAAGAGGGAGGGGATATATGTATACATTTAGCTGATTCACTTTGTTGTACAGCAGAAACTAACACAACATTGTAAAGCAACTATACTCCAATAAAAAAATAAATAAATATTAAAAAATAAAATAAGTAACCAACGAAGACCTACTATAAAAAAATAAATAAATTTTAAAAAAGAAAAAAAAAGCCTTGTAATACATACACCATCATTACCTTTGTAAGTAGAATAGCTATTCCATTAAAACAGACTCTAAAGACACAACTATGTTGAAATGTCAGCATTCAGCGAACAAATAAAATTCTAAAGTTCTTAACCTATATATTAATTCTTTCAATATTGATCATTGCTTCAGTTTTTTTTAAATAATGTGAATATCACACTGTAGAAATAATTCTTTAGTAATAATATACAATGGTACAGTTGTGTAATTATATCTCTAATAGCACATTTTTAATAATATATGTGAAATCTACATACTGTATAGGAATGTGGTAAATAGAGCAATATGAAGTGTTTGTGCTCTTTGTCTCTACTTATTAGAGAAAATGTGCAGATGAATCAGATAAAAGGTTCATAGAGAAAGGGGACAATGGAGTTTTATTTTTTTCATGTAGAGTCACTCAGTGACTGGGAGAGTTTGATGGTACGGTATTTTGAAGATTAAGAAGGAGTTGTTTTAATGAAAAGGCCTAAGAACTGAGTTTGAATCCAAGCTCTGCCATTTATTAACTGTATAATTTGGGGGAAGATATATTCTTCTGTCTCTCAATTTCCTTCTCCAAAGAAAGTATATTAATACCCACATCTAGAATTGCTGAGCAAACACCATGAGAGCAGTCTCATTTTGTTCAACTTTGTGTAAATGATTTTACCTGCAGAAATTTACAGGTATTCTTTTGCTAACATTTTACATTATATAATTTGAAAGTTTACTACCTTGTTCCAGTTGAACAAAAGTTTCTAATTTTACAAAATGTTTAGAGATTTGGGATGAACAAAGTATATAAATATAATTTAATGTCATAATTATTACCAGTATTATATCAATTTTCTGCTAACATTTCTGAAACATAAATGTCAAATACATGATTCATCTTGATGAAGATTTAGCTTTTAGTAAGCAAAGTTATAAAGGCTAAATATCAATCTTAATGGGAGAGCCGAGGCACTAATTCTTAGCAATTTTTAAACTCACTGAAACAGCCTATGTACAAGTACTAAAGACATTAAGAAAAAAAAACCTTTAGTAGACTCCAAGTAGAACAAAAAAAACAATTGGGGCCTAATTAAAGCAAGAAACCTAGTTCATTTTTTTCAAGGACTTCCCTTCACCACCATCTTATGACATTTAGAATAATGTTTTTATATTCTCTCACATTACACCTTATTTCTGTGTCTCTAAACATTAAGGAAAGAGAACGTGTTTACCCCTAAAGTTAGATTTCTGCTTCTAGAATTTAAAAAGATAATTTCATTTCTATTCATTGAATATTTAGTAACTACTGGTAAAAGATTTTGTGCGATTATAAACCCCAATTAAACAACAAGCTCCATGAGGAGCTTGTTACTTCATAAAACAATAATTATTTCATAATAGATGATCAAAAATACTGAAGGCATGAATAAACTAATTTATTTCATAAAGAATTGTGAGCATAAACTGGCTATCAAAATCTCAGTGTGCTGAAGTTATAGATCTAATTTAATCATGTTACAGTCACTAAGTTCTTTAATAACATAAAAGTTGTTCTTCTGACCCGGTGGACTACCATGTAAGAAGGCCAGAGGGGTGATTGTACAAAACATGTAGGAGCTAGTAGACACCATAAAGACATATAACTCAAGACTTTATAAACATGAGTAAAAGCCATTCTAATGTAAAAAGCATCTGAAGTCCAGCATCTTGATGAATGCTTGGAAAAATGGTTGAGCCAAGGACTCATATGTTTCAGCCCTGTGTAACCACACAAAAAGACAGAAGTAAAATTATTTTTATACTGTGTTAAAGACAGAAGTAGATGCTACAATGCAGGATTGTTTGGGAAAATAGTCATACACTCAAGAAAGAGAAGATAAGAAGTAGGATTAATAAACTAGGAAAAGTTTTAATAATTCCTGGGAAAGATGAACTAGATGAATTGAATAAAACAAAAATTAGAGTTTAATGTTTTTGTGCTGCAATCTGGCAATATATTTTACCTATCAATTATGCATTCCAGCTGATCTTGACAATCCATCTAAAATTATATATGAACATAATAGGTTTATGTCAAAAGATATAAAAGAATGGCAATGTTACTAAGAGCAGAAACAACCCAAATAATGGCTAAATAAACTTGGCATTTGACAGTTTTCCGTCAATTTCAGTTATGTTCATCTGATTGACAGTGTTCAAGTGTTCTATATATTTCAGATATTTTGCATTTTTCTATAAATTACTGCAAGTAGAATGATAAAGTATCCAAATATAATTGTGGATTTCTCTTTCTCCTTAAGTTATGTCAGTTTTGGGTTATATATTAGAAATCTTTGTTCACTGCATAGAATTTAGGGTTGTTATATCTTTTATGTACTTAATCTGTACAAACTTCATGAAATTTCTATTTATATTTCTGGTAAAAATTCCCTGGGCTAAAGTTACTGCATGTGATAGTAAAATATCGTCTCAACCTCTCTTATGCTTAGTGTTTCATGTGCTGTATGTATTTTTATCCTTTTACTTTTGACCTCTTTGCCTTTACATTTAAAACAAGTTTCTTTTAAAGGGCATATATAAGCATACCTAGTTTTATTATTTATTTATTTATTTATTTTTTAATGGTAAAACATTAAAAGTTTTATTTTCATCTCTAGAATAAGAATTGTGATAGTAATGCCTACCATCTCCACTATTAATATTATTCTAGAAATAGCACATGAAATTTGACATGAGAAGTGATATTTTAAGGGGTAAATATTGCCAAGGATGAGACAAACATTATTATTAATTGCTGCTTATATTATTGTATTTCTATCAAATCCAATATAATCAACTGAAAAATTTTTGAAATAATTAATTAACATATAAAATGTCACTAGGAATAAAATAATCAGTTTTGGCTTTTCATCTGTTCTCTTTTTTTAATTTTTAAATTTTATTTTATTTATTTTTTTATACAGCAGGTTCTTATTAGTCATCAATTTTATACACATCTGTGTATACATGTCAATCCCAATCACCCAATTCATCACACAACCACCTCCAACCAACTGCATCTTTCCCGCCTTGGTGTCCATACATTTGTTCTCTACATCTGTGTCTCAATTTCTGCCCTGCAAACCGGTTATCTGTACCATTTGTCTAGGTTCCACATATATGCGTTAATATACGATATTTGTTTTTCTCTTTCTGACTTACTTCACTCTGTATGACAGTCTCTAGATCCATCCACGTCTCAACAAATGACCCAATTTCGTCCCTTTTTATGGATGAGTAATATTCCATTATATGTATACACAACAACTTCTTTATCCATTCATCTGTCGATGGACATTTAGGTTGCTTCCATGACCTGGCTATTATAAATAGTGATGCAATGAACATTGGGGTGCATGTGTCTTTTTGAATTGTGTTTTTCTCTGGATATATGCCCAGTAGTGGGATTGCTGGATCATATGGTAATTCTATTTTTAGTTTTTTAAGGAACCTCCATACTGTTCTCCATAGTGGCTATATCAATTTACATTCCCACCAACCGTGCAAGAGGGTTCCCTTTTCTCCACACCCTCTCGAGCATTTGTTGTTTGTAGATTTTCTGATGATGCCCATTCTAATTGGTGTGAGGTGATACCTCATTGTAGTTTTGATTTGCATTTCTCTAATAATTGGTGACGTTGACCAGCTTTTCACGTGCTTCTTGGCCATCTGTATGTCTTCTTTGGAGAAATGTCTATTTATGTCTTCTGCCCATTTTTGGATTGGATTGTTTTTTTAATATCGAGCTTCATGAGCTGTTTATATATTTTGGAGATTAATCCTTTGTCTGTTAATTCGTTTGCAAATATTTTCTCCCATTCTGAGTGTTGTCTTTTCGTCTTGTTTATGGTTTCCTTTGCTGTGCAAAGGCGTTGAAGTTTCATTAGGTCCCATTTGTTTATTTTTGTTTTTATTTCCATTACTCTAGCAGGTGGATCAAAAAGATGTTGCTGTGAAATATGCAAAGAGTGTACTTCCCATGTTTTCCTCTAAGAGTTTTATAGTGTCTGGGCTTAAATTTAGGTCTCGAATCCATTTTGAGTTTATTTTTGTGTATGGTGTTAGGGAGTGTTCTAATTTCATTCTTTTACATGTAACTGTGCAGTTTTCCCAACACCACTTGTTGAAGAGTCTGTCTTTTCTCCATTGTATATCCTTGCCTCCTTTGTCATAGATTAGTTCACCATAGGTGCGTGGGTTTACCTCTGGGCTTTCTATCTTGTTCCATTGATCTATGTTTCTGTTTTTGTGCCAATACCATACTGTCTTGATTACTGCAGCTTTGTAGGACTGTAAGTCAGGGAGTCTGATTCCTCCAGCTCCATTTTTTTCCCTCAAGACTGCTTTGACTATTCGGGATCTTTTGTGGCTCCATACAAATTTTAAGATTTTTTGTTCTAGTTCCATAAAAAATGCCATTTGTAATTTGATAGGGATTGCATTGAACCTGTACATTGCTTTGGGTAGTATAGTCATTTTTCCAATATTGATTCTTCCAATCCAAGAACATGGTATATCTCTCCATCTGTTTGTATCATCTTTAATTTCTTTCATCAGTGTCTTATAGTTTTCTGCATACAGGTCTTCTGACTCCCTAGGAAGGTTTATTCCTAGGTATTTTATTCTTTTTTTGCAGTGGTAAATGGGAGTGTTTCCTTAATTTCTCTTTCAGATTTTTCACCATTAGTGTATCGGAATGCAAGAGATTTGTGTGCATTAATTTTGTATCCTGCAACTTTACCAAATTCATTGATTAGCTCTAGTAGTTTTCTTGTGGCATCTTTAGGATTCTCTATGTGTAGTATCATGTCATCTGCAAACAGTGACAGTTTTACTTCTTCTTTTCCAATTTGTATTCCTTTTATTTCTTTTTCTTCTATGATTGCCATGGCTAGGACTTCCAAAACTATGTTGAATAATAGCGTGGAGAGTGGACATCCTTGTCTTGTTCCTGATCTTAGAGGAAATGCTTTCAGTTTTTCAACACTGAGAATGATGTTTGCTGTGGCTTTGTCATATATGGCCTTTATTATGTTGAGGTAGGTTCCCTCTATGCCCCCTTTCTGGAGAATTTTTATCATAGATGGGTGTTGAATTTTGTCAAAGGCTTTTTCTGCATCTATTGAGATGATCATATGGTTTTTATTCTTCAATTTGTTAATATGGAGTATCACATTGATTGAATTGCATATATTGAAGAATCCTTGCATCCCTGAGGTAAATCCCACTTGGCCAACGTGTTGTTGGATTCTGTTTGCTAGTATTTTGTTGAGGATTTTTGTATCTATATTCATCAGTGATATTGGTCTGTAATTTTCTTTTTTTGTAGTATCTTTGTCTGGTTTTGTTATCAGGGTGATGGTGGGCTCATAGAATAAGTTTTGGAGTGTTCCTTCCTCCTCAAGTTTTTGGAAGAGTTTGAGAAGGATGGGTGTTAGCTTTTCTCTAAATATTTGATAGAATTCACCTGTGAAGCCATCTGCTCCTGGACTTTTGTTTTTTCAAGATTTTTAGTCACAGTTTCAATTTCATTACTTGTGATTGGTCTGTTCATATTTTCTGTTTCTTCCTGGTTCAGTCTTGGAAGGCTATACCTTTCTAAGAATTTGTCCATTTCTTCCATGTTGTCCATTTTATTGGCATAAACTTGCTTGTAGTAGTCTCTTAGGTTGCTTTGTACTTCTGGAGTGTCTGTTGTAACTTCTCCTTTTTCATTTCTAATTTTATTGATTTGAGTCCTCTCCCTCTTTTTCTTGATGAGTCTTGCTGATGGTTTATCTATTTTGTTTATCTTCTCAAAGAACCAGCTTTTAGTTTTATTGATCCTTGCTATTTTCTTTGTTTCTATTTCATTTATTTCTGCTCTGATCTTTATGATTTCTTTGGGTTTTGATTGTTCTTCTTTCTCTGGTTCCTTTAGGTGTCAGGTTAGATTGTTTATTTGAGATTTTTCTTGTTTTTTGAGGTAGGCTTGCATAGCTATAAACTTCCCTCTTAGAACTGCTTTTGCTGCATCCCATAGGTTTTGGATTGTCGTGTTTTCATTGTCATTTGTCTCTAGGTATTTTTTGATTTCCTCTTTGATTTCTTCAGTGATCTCTTGGTTATTTAGTAACGTAGTGTTTAGCCTTCATGTGTTTGTGTTTTTCATGTTTTTTCCCCTGTAATTCATTTCTATTCTCATAGCATTGTGGTCAGAAAAGATGCTTGATTTGATTTCAATTTTCTTAAATTTACTGAGGCTTGATTTGTGACCCAAGATGTGATCTATCCTGGAGAATGTTCCATGCTCACTTGAGAAGGAAGTATAATCTGCTGTTTTTGGATGGACTGTCCTATAAATATCAATTAAATCTATCTTGTCTATTGTGTCATTTAAAGCTTCTGTTTTCTTATTCATTTTCATTTTGGATGATCTGTCCATTGGTGTAAGTGAGGTGTTAAATTCCCCCACTATTATTGTGTTACTGTCAGTTTCCTATTTTACAGCTGTTAACAGTTGCCTTATGTATTGAGTTGCCTCTATGTTGGTTGCATATATATTTATAATTGTTATATCTTCTTCTTGAATTGATCCCTTGATCATTGTGTAGTGTCCTTCCTTGTCTCTTGTAACATTATTTTAAAGGCTATTTTATCTGATATGAATATTGCTACTGCAGCTTTCTTTTGATTTCCATTTGTATGGAATATCTTTTTCAATCCCCTCACTTTCTGTCTGTATGTGTCCCTAGGTCTGAAGTGGGTCTCTTGTAGACAGCATATATGGGTCTTGTTTTTTTATCCATTCAGCAAGCCTGTGTCTTTTGGTTGGAGCATTTAATCCATTCACGTTTACGGTAATTATCAATATGTATGTTCCTATGACCATTTTCTTAATTGTTTTGCGTTTGTTTTTGTAGGTCCTTTTCTTCTCTTGTGTTTCCCACTTAGAGAAGTTCCTTTAGCATTTGTTGTAGACCTGGTTGGTGGTACTGAATTCTGTTAACTTTTGCTTGTCTGTAAAGCTTTTGACTTCTCCGTTAATCTGAATGAGATTCTTGCCGGGTAGAGTAATCTTCATTGTAGGATCTTCCCTTTCATCACTTTAAGTATATCATGCCACTCCCTTCTGGCTTGTACAGTTTCTGCTGAGAAATCAGCTGTTAACCGTATGGGAGTTCCTTTGTATGTTATTTGTCGTTTTTCCCTTTCTGCTGTCAATAATTTTTGTTTGTCTTTAAGTTTTACCAAGTTGATTACTGTGTGTCTCGACATGTTTCTCCTTGGTTTTATCCTGTATGGGACTCGCTGTGCTTCCTTGAATTGGGTGGCTATTTCCTTTCCCATGTTAAGGAAGTTTTTGACTATAATCTCTGCAAATATATTCTCTGGTCCTTTCTCTCTCTCTTCTCCTTCTGGGACCCCTATAATGTGAATGTTATTGTGTTTAATGTTGTCCCACAGGTCTCTTAGGCTGTCTTCATTTCTTTTCATTCTTTTTTCTTTATTCTGTTCTGCAGCAGTGAATTCCACCATTCTGTCTTCCAGGTCACTTAGCCGTTCTTCTGCCTCAGTTATTCTGCTATTGATTCCTTCTAGTGTAGTTTTCATTTCAGTTATTGTATTGTTCATCTCTGTTTGTTCTTTAATTCTTCCAAGTCTTTGTTAAATATTTCTTGCATCTTCTCTATCTTTGCCTCCATTCTTTTTCTGAGGTCCTGGATCTTCTTCACTATCATTATTCGGAATTCTTTTTCTGGAAGGTTGCCTATTTCCACTTCATTTACTTGTTTTTCTGGGGTTTTATCTTGTTCCTTCATTTTGTACATAACCCTCTGCCTTTTCTTCTTGTTTATCTTTCTGTGAATGTGGTTTTTGTTCCACAGGCTGCAGGATTTTAGTTCTTCTTGCTTCTGCTGTCTGCCCTCTGGTGGATGAGGCTATCTAAGAGGCTTGTGCAGGTTTCCTGTTGGGAGGGACTGGTGGTGGGTAGAGCTGACTATTGCTGTGGTGGGCAGAGGGCAGTAAAACTTTAATCCAGTTGACTGGTGATGGGTGGGTCTGGGTTCCCTCCCTGTTGGTTGTTTGACCCGAGGCGACCCAACACTGGAGCCTACCTGGGCTCCTTGTTGGAGCTAATGGCAGATTCTGGGAGGGCTGACACCAAGGAGTACTTCCCAGAACTTCTGCTGCCAGTGTCTGCTGCCAGTGTCCTTGTCCCCACAGTGAGCCACAGCCACCCCCAGCCTCTGCAGGAGACCCCCCAACACTAGCCGGTAGGTCTGGTTCAGTCTCCCCCGGGGTCACTGCTCCTTCCCCTGGGTCCCACTGGGCACACTACTTTGTGTGTGCCCTCCAAGAGTGGAGTCTTTCCCCCAGTCCTGTCGAAGTCCTGCAATCAAATCCCACTAGCCTTCAAAGTCTGATTCTCTAGGAATTCCTCTTCCCGTTGCCGGACCCCCAGGTTGGGAAGCCTGACGTGGGGCTCAGTACCTTCACTCCAGTGGGTGGACTTCTGTGGTATAAGTGTTCTCCATTCTGTGAGTCACCCACGCAGCAGTTATGGGATTAGATTTTGCTGTGATTGTGCCCCTCCTACCGTCTCATTGTGACTTCTCCTTTGTCTTTGGATATGGGGTAACTTTTATGGTGAGTTCCAGTGTCTTTCTGTCAAGGATTGTCCAGCTACTTGTGATTCTGATGTTCTCACAAAAGGGAGTGAGAGCATGTCCTTCTACTCTGCCATCTTGGTCCATTTATTTTCCTCAAGCAAACCTAGTTTTATTATGTTTCACTTTATTGCACTTGGCAGATGTGTTTTTTACGTATTGTGGCAGCCCTGCATCAAGAACGTCTATTGGTGCCATTTTTCCAATAACATTTGCTTCTGTCTCTCTGTTTTGGTAGTTCTCTCAATATTTCAAACTTTTCTATTTCTATTATATTTATTGTGGTGATCTGTGATTAGTGATTTTTGATGTTACTATTGCAAAAATATGACTTGCTGAAGGCTCAGATGAACTTTTTTTAGCAAGAAAGCATTTTAAATTAAGGTATGTATATTTTTTAATCATAATACGACCACATACTTAGTAGAATATAGTGTAAACATAACTTTTATATGTGCTGGGAAACCAAGAGATTTGTGCAACTTTCTTTGTTGCAGTATTCACTTTGTTTTGATGGTCTGGAACCAAACCTGCAAAATGTCTGAGGTATGCCTGTATGTTGTTTTTTAATCCATTTTGACAATCTCTGGCTTCAGTTATGCTTTTTCTATTACATAGATTTATTATAGTTATTGGTGTGGTTGGATTTCAATCTACCATCTTTCTGTTTTATATTTTTTTCCCATTTTCTCTTTGTTCCTCTTTTTTCTTGTTTCCCTACTATTTGGAGATTAACTGGACTTTTATTTCCCTTTTTTTTGTGGTACGCGGGCCTCTCACTGTTGTGGCCCCTCCCATTGCGGAGCACAGGTTCTGGACATACAGGCTCAGTGGCGATGGCTCACGGGCCCAGCCGCTCTGTGGCATGTGGGATCCTCCCGGACCGGGGCACGAACCCTTGTCCCCTGCATCGGCAGGCGGACTCTCTACCAATGTGCCACCAGGGAAGCCCGATTTCCCATCTTTTATCTGTGTTCTTTTCTTAATTATACTACTTTTATTTTTTAGTGTTTTCTAGGCTATATACATCTTTTGCTTATCACAGTGTACCTTCAAATAATATGGCCCTTCATGTGTCATTTTCGAACCTTACAACATAATACTTCAATTTTCTTCCTCCCATCATTTATTCTTTTGTTTCATGTAGTTTATCTCTATATTGGCATAAATCCTGATATATTGTTACCATATTTCCTTAAGATAGTTTTTAAAAGAAAAGGGAAGAAGAAAATTTTTATTCATTATAAATCTCACCATGCCTGCCCTTCATTTTGTTGAATTGATTTAAGTTTCTATATAGCACCATCTTTTGGCTGTTGAACTCCCTTTATTATTGACTTTACTCCAGGTCTACTGCCAGTGATTTATCTCAGCTTTGTCTGAAAATATCTTTATTTTATTTTTGTTTTTTAAAATATGTTTGCTAGGGCTTCCCTGGTGGCGCAGTGGTTGGGAGTCTGCCTGCCGATGCAGGGGACACGGGTTCGTGCCCCGGTCTGGGAGGGTCCCACGTGCCGCGGAGCGGCTGGGCCTTTGAGCCATGGCTGCTGAGCCTGCACGTCCGGAGCCTGTGCTCCACAGCAGGAGAGGCCACAGCAGTGAGGGGCCCGCGTACTGCAAAAAAAAAAAATATATATATATATATGTTTGCTAGATACAGGCTCCTGGGTTAGATTTTTTGTTTTTCCTATCAGTACTTGAATGATGTCACTCCATTGTTTTCTGGCTTTCATGTTTCTGATAAGAAGTCTGTTAGTATTTGTATATTTTTTTGTATCCAGTGTTTCTTTTTTCTTTGCATTTTTATTTTAGTTTTAGTGGGGTTTTTTGTGTGTGTCTATTTTAAAGTACTTATCTAGATAGTTCAGTATCTGGAGAACTTCTGGTGTGGCCCTACTGATAGATTTATCTCTGACAATGAAGAGTTTTTTTCTTTTTTGTGGGCTCTCTCTCTATGTCTTTGAATGCAGAACAAAGTGTGTAGAAGAATTTAGAGGTAAGGATTAATAGTATTTACATAAAGGGCATACCTTTTTTGTTGTTGTTTAGGCTATTATGATACACTGTTGAGTCAATCTAAGCAATAATTGAGATGCCTTTGGGGTTTTGTTGTATCTATAGTTATCTTCAATTCACCACAGGTTTTAACTCATAGTAGTGGTTAAAATCTGTTGTAATCTTGATCTTATCCATGGTCTTGAATTTTTTCAGAGTTTTTCTTAGGGTTACTTCTCCAATAAATTCAGGTCTTGCATGCCTGTACTACAGAGGGATTTTTTTGTTGTTACTTGTTTGTTTGTTTGCCATTCACTTAGTGATGGACTGCTGTTGTTTATATTTTGTGTTAGGCTTAAAATGGGTCAGAGATGGGTTCTCTGCTCTACTAGTTTAACTTCCATCTTAGGCAGACCCTCTGTGCCTAAACCTCAGCACTGGGGCTTTCTTAGTGTCCTGACTGCTCTTTCACATAGTAAGGAAACTGCTTTTTTATCAGTGGTTGATCTTGGGTGGGTTAGTTTCCTTTCTCTCCCTTGTATTAGCAGATCTATAGTTTGTATCAGTGCAAGTTCCTGGCACAAGCAGGTTTCCTTCCCCTCTCCCATGGACAGACAACTTTTGTTGAACCCTTCCCTCAATGGCAGTTATTTTTGCCTGGGACCAGGGACAGGAGAGGGGGAGCAAATGGGTGTCCTGCCTCTCCATGGGTGACTTAAAGTTCTTGTTTTACATTTGAAAAGGACCTGGGTAGTGGTTTGTTCTTTCCGAAGCAGATCTCTCTCAAGTCTCCTGCCTCATTCTCAATCTCATATTGAGCACTCAGTTGAGGCCTGTGGAAAACCACTTGAGTGGTTTTGAGTGGTTGAGTATGGACTCCCCTTGTGTTTTAAGGATCCCAGGGATTTTAAGCTGTAATGTTAACTAACACTTAGCCTTTATGAAATTTTAAAGATTATAGCTACTTTCTTCTTACACAGTTTTTTAGTCACTGCCTCTTCCTCCTATGTTCTTCCCATTTTCTATCAAAAGAGAAGGTGCGCATATCCATCTCTATCACAGGGAGTCATCACAAATTGGAATTCGGTTCACCTAGTTGTTGCTCAATGTCAACCCTCTGTTGGGCTCAAGAAAAAGGTGTGCTTTCACAGATTGTCCAGCTTGTGTTTGTTGTGTGTACAGCAGAAGTGATGTTCTCCTGTGGCTTTCTACAACCTAGGTGGTAATGAAACCTCTCTTCCTACATTTCTAAGTTCACCTTTATCACATACCAAGTTTCCATATATGGATTTGTGTTTGGGATCTCGATTCTGATATAGTGTTCTACTTCTTTATTCTTACCACTAATACCCCAGGCTCATATTTTAGCTCAATTGCTGATAAGGAAATTTTCCATATATGCTTGATTTATTATCCTCTGACATTTATTTGTTCTTCCATATAAATTTTAGATTTTTCCAATTCAGAAACAAAAAAAACTCTTAGCTGGGATACTTATTGGATTTACATTACATTTATTTATTAATTTGTGAATGATAATAAACTTTCCCATCTACAAAATTTGTATCACTTTCTCACTGTATTGATGCCTCTTAAAAAATGTGTTTTCTACATAAAATTTCCTCATTTGAAAAAAAGTCTTACACAGTTTATCACTGGATACCCCATAGGTTTTGCTTATCTAAGCTCTCAACACATTTGTTTCTATCCTTTGGAACTTCAAAAATTCAGCTGCCTCCTACCACTCTTTCTAGATCATACCAAACTTACTTTCTTATTTTTGACCACAACCATGGATTTTTAGTCTTTTAAAAATTAGTGAAACTGAGGTTTCATATTGTTTACATAAAAGTCACATCTCATGGTCACCTTTCCCAATAAGATGCTATATAAGACTGAGAAATGAGGGAGGAAGATCAGATCTTTCATTGCTTTATGTATTCTTAAAACTCTATCAAAGTGTTTTTCATGTGCATTCCACAGATATAACAAGGTAGGCAAGTAATTAATATACAAAATACCATATTTTTCTGCCCTGGTATATTGTCCTGGACTAGGTTAATCTTGATTCATTATACATTTGAAGTAAAAACATACCTGAGATATTTGTTTGACTTTTATGTTTATTTTCCTCTAGAAAATAAACAGATTTTCATGTCTGGCTTACTTTCTTTATTCCATTCTTCATAATTTGACAATCACAAAAATAAATTTAGGAAATATCCTGTAAAGGCAATATTGGTATGTTCTAACCGATGTGCACAAGGATAAAGTAAACCTTAACATCAAACAAAGAAGGAATTCCCTAAATGCTTTAATAAGTACTTTATCATTATTTTAATTGATCTCTTATCAATTTCACTCTTGAAAAGCTGACGGGGGGTGCCACTTTTCAAAAAAGTAATTATTAGATGAACTAATACGCTTGAAAGAAATTTATAATCCCCAAACTATAAATAATTGCTATTTTTAGAAGCTATTATAAGCTTAATATGAAAACAGTAAAACCATGCTTTATTTATTTTTGCCCCACATGTTTATGTTGATAGTTCTATATTCATATTCAATCACTTATAATAAGGTGTCTTTAAGAGAAATAGGAAAAACTGCATTTATAGAATCGTACTTAAATGGCCAGCTATGTAAAAGATATGCCAAAATTTTTCAGAAAATAGGATAGAAACAGAACTGAACAAGTATTCATGCATGTGTTTTTGTTAAAAAATTATTCATAACTTGAATTGTTAAGGTCTTCTACTCTATATTTTAATATAAATTATTGATAGGTGGTGGTGAATATTAAGGTACAGGAAGAAGAAGCCAGTGGAAAATATTTTTTTCAGTTCTCTAATTGGAGGTTTAATCAAAAACAAAGAATTTTTTGAAAGGCAGTCCTCTATTAGCAACAGATCTACTAATAAGTTGTGTTAATAGAATAAGCAAATGGAATAAAAGTGATGTTTTAACTGTAAAACCAGAAAAATGTCAAGAGTGCTTGAGTATTCTGTCTTTCATGCATGCCTTAGGCAAGGGCACTAACTTCACTAACATCTATGAATAAGTCAATTCCCTGTAATTTTTTTCTTTAAAATGATCAGTAATGATGTATTCCTTTTTTACCATATAGTTATATTCTGCATTGACCTTTAAGACACCAGAAAAAAATCCCATAGTAATATTTGTATAGATATTGTATCACAGTTAAGGGATGAAAAACAGCAGGAATCTTTGCCAAACTGGAATAATTCTTAAAATGTGGTGTCATGCTCACGTGTATGTATAAAAAAGTTGTTAGTTACAACATTCTATAAAATACCATTTTTTAAAAACAATCTGCTCCCTGTAGGTATTCACTTCTAATAAGCTGTCATTTCTTGGCAGCAGTTGTGTCACTTGAAGTACTAGAGGTTCCAGCATTTTATCTTCAAATAAAAATCATTGGATATGTTCCTGTGAAGATAATAGATAGCCAGTATTCATTTTCTAATAGCTCTCATGACTCACAATATTTTCTTGCAATCTAGCCCGCAACACAACATTTTTTACTAAAATTATTCACTCGAAGTATCACCACGCCATCTTCACATCATTCTAATCAAACATCTCCTATCCTTTCTTGGCTAAATTATGTGTAACATTTGGTCTGATCAGAAAACATCTCTATCTTTCTCCATGGTTCCCAAGAAGTTCTCATTTCCACGTTTTCTGTAAATGTAAGCATTCAACATGTTTCTAGCTTCAGAACCATTTAATTTCAAACTCCTACCCTGGACTACACTATGCACTCTCATTTTAACTGACAGTGACTTAAATCTATATTCACATTCCAAAATCTAATGCCTTTCTAGCTAAAAGCCTAAATTTATATCTAATTGCCATAATTTCTCATTGATAAACTATAGAAATCCAAATGTATTATATTCCTCAGTATACCTGACCATCCTTCTCATAGTCCCTACATGGTATCACAAGGATCACAGTTACTAAATATAGAACCATTGGAGGCAACATCAGTGTCTTTCCCATGCTAGATTTATGTTTGCTTCTAACTTAATAATGCCTCATTTTGAAACCCTAAACTTTTTAGGAATAAATACCAAGCAAGTTATAAACAAAGTTAATATAAATAATAAGTAGTAAATAATAAGTTTAAAAAAAACTCACATCTAATGTTTAGCCCACATTTGCTAAATCAAAGAAGAAACTAGGATTGCTAAAACGTCCAATGATACTTCCAAATGGACATGTCTCTGGTAGCTGAGAGGCCTGTAGTCCTCCTCCACTGACCCTTTGAGATTAGTAGACCTGTGGTGGAAAAAGGAATTGCACATGGATTACAGTGAATAATTTCAATCTGACACTCTCATATCTTCAAAAACCCACCATACCACTAAGATTTCCTCACTACCTTTTAGTTAGGCATTACACTTACAAAGATACAGTGATTTACTACATAAAATTTATTATTCTGTTATTCAAATACGTTATTCTTCCTGGTAACAGTAGTTGATTTTAAATATTTGTTTTCCTCACAGATTTTAAGCCTCTTGAGAGGATGATGATTTATTTATTCACTAGTTTAGCTTCAATTAATATTCACTCCATTCAGTTAACATTTATACTTAGCAGTAAATGTTGCCAAAGTAGGTTCTTAGCAGATATCTAATGAATTCAAGGATATACTTTGAGCTAATTGTCTTCAATAATGTAGTTTTCATAGGCATAATTTCAAGGACTAAATAAGAAGTGACAAATAACCTTCATTTCCTTTTGAATCATTAAGATCACTTGTTTCTGCATTGTATTAATTACTAGAACAGCTCCTGGAATTTGTTCTAATGCTTTTACATCTTTAAATCTGAGATCAAACTGTTGAGTCAATGCATATCTTGCAAATTTTCTTTCAGGTTTTTTTTTATGTGGCATAAGGATATAATCATAAAACAAAAATTGCTTTTTTTTCTTCAGCATATCTTTCTTACAAAATACTAGGAAGTTTATGAAACAAATTAATACAGAAAATCTTTTTTCTTTTTTATCATGTTCTAAGCATACAACTTACAGTGTCATTTGTGCACCTAAGTATACATATATCTGTCCAAAAATAGACAAGCTGAACAAGCAGAACATGACTATATATGAGGTTGGTTTGTGTGACATTCACAAAATGGACCCTTCCATTTGCCTTAAAAAGCACATAGATAAAATGATGTTTTTTTGTAGTTCAGTTAAATGACTAAATAATGTTAGTTATCTTAAGAGGTAAAGTGATGCAATTGATAATAAATTTTAAAATAACCCCTGAAGTAATCACATTTGCAAGTTCAGAATATATTTATGCAAAATATTCAACTTTCTCAGGTTCCTGACCTGGGACTGGGTAGAATGCTCATACATAGAGAAGTAAATACTCAAATGACTAAACAAAGAAGTGGTACTTTTCATAAATCAATCAAGCTAGATGTTTGCTTTCTCAGTTTTTACTATATTCTTATTTTGCTCTGGTGCTCATGTGATTGAATAGGGAGAAATGGTCCCCTGTAATATTAGGCTTAGGGCTAAGCTAATGAAACAAAAAATTCCAAGAAATACTGGTTACATAAGACATATATGCATTTCTTAACATTTCTGTTTCATAAATTCAATCAGTGACCTAGGTTCTTGCATCATCTCCTAGAACATTTTGCCTATCTTCAAGATTGGTTGGAGTAGAGCCATATTTCCATTTGCATTCAGTCTCCGACAAGAGGAAATAGAGGGTTAGCTAAAGGAATGTTTTAAATTTAAATTGGAGGTGACCAAAAGTTGAGCACATGAAGCCTCTGCTCACATAACCATATGCATGGCTACAACTGTTTTCCTATGAAAAAAGGCAGAATTTTTTTCTTTTTTTTGGTTGACAACCAATAGCTTTTGCCCTTTTGGTTACTGAGGGTTGTGTGTTATAAAAGCAAAAGAAACTTTTATTGCTATGTTATTAAAGGAGTAAAGGGAATACAGTAACTTCAGTTAAAAGTGATGAAGCAAAAATAGAATTGCTCCCCTTTCTTTAATAAAATCAATCAAAAAATGAGATCAGTGAAAAATTTGAGGCATTTATTTGTTAAATCTTGGAAATATCCCATCGGAAAACTCAATTTTAAAAGAAGGTCTGTGGATTTCAGCAAAGTTTTGGAAATTGAGTGAGGACACTGAGATAAAGGTCCAGAGATCACAGCTTTTTGCCAAGAGTATTGAAAGGAGGAGGTTTACTGGATCTTATCTGAAACTGTGCTAGCAGGGGAGACAAAGATAAGTGTAAACATGAATATTTCACTTCTTTTCAAGATTCAGACATTCGTTGTTGCAGAGTAGATGATAAATTGAAGGCAGTAAGCCATGGTGGATTCAGGGACAATTTTGCATGGGTCTCTTATGTTTCTGAATATTTTATGAGCAGTGGCACTGACTGATTTTGTTTCAGAAAGTTTGAAAGGTAGGGATAATGTCACTGTCTAGAGCAAAGGGCAGATTTTTTTTACTGTCCAATATTGTCTGATATTAGCAAAGATCAGGCAGGGTATTTGCTCATAATAAAAGATTGTGGTTCCCTACGCTTGGAGTTCCTCTCCTGGAAAGCAACCTATTGTTGTATGTGCAGGTGTTGTCTAGCCTTCTTATTACTGCCTTGTGGGATATGGGTTTTGAGGAGTCAGCACCAGTCCTGATAGTTTGCATACCTCTGTTGCTATGAGTAATCCCCTTTGTCTCTAACCTAGGAGTTCCAGGTATTCTGCCAACCTTCATGAAACTGTGACAGATTAAGATGTTAGCCAAAAGTTTGGAACACTCTCTGCACCTTCATAGTTCTTGACACTCTGAAACTGGTGATTCTAGTCAGAAGGAGTGCTGAATTAGAAAAGTACCCTTTGGCAACCAGCATAGTAAAAATTAATTTAGCCAATGAATACAATGGATGCTCAAAATAGTGGTGAAAGTTGAAGCAGAAGAAGAGTATTTACATATTCTCAAACGACCATGACACAAAATATTTATTATTACAAAGTGATCAAAATTAACATCACAATAACTGAACAAGTCAAAATAAGGTACAATGTAATTGTATGCAATAAGAAGAACAAAGCATCATTTATGTGATATTTCTGCAAAAAATCAATAAAATATGTATAATTATGAGAAAACTTCAGGAAAACCCAATTGAGTGATGTTCTACACAAGAGCAGTTCAAAAGTGTGAAGGTCTGAAAGTCAAGAGAAGACTAAAAAAACTGTTCCACGTTGAAGGAGTCTGAAGGGACACGACAACCAAATGCAATGTAGGGCACTAAACTGAATTAGTTTCCTAGTAAAAAAAAATAAAATACAATACTATACGTGTTCAATAAGACATACATGTATTTCTCTCTTGCTTTGACTTTTGGAAATGCAAGGATGGAGGCTGTGATATAGATGGCATTAATGTATCAATATTAACATCTGGAGTTTGGTGGTTTTAATGTGATTAGGTAGCACAATGTTCTTGGTTTTAAAAATTACACACCAAAGTTTTTCATAATAGTAACTACTCTCAAATAATTCAAGGGAAAAGGTTTTTTGTCACATTGTAAAACAATCCACATGCATAGCAATTTAGAGAACAAGAAAATATCAAAGAAATACAAGATCTGAAAAACATTAGTAACCACCTTGACCTGATACTTACAGAACATTATATCAAACAACCTCATGATAAATAACATACTTCTAAATGATCCTTGAGTCAAAGTATAATTCACAAGTGAAATTAAGAAATATTTCTAACTGAATGGTAATGAAAGATGTCAGAATCAGTAGGATCCAGTGTAAGAAGTACTTAGAAGAAAATATATACCTTTATGCTTATATTAGGAAAAAAGTGGGGTCAGTCTAAAATCAATAATTTAAGAAGTCAGCTTAAAAAGCTAAAAGAGCAAAGTAAACCCAAAGAAAGTAAAAGGATAAAATAATAAAAGTGCATTAATTAGTGAATTGGAGAAAAGACAAGTTAGAGTAAATTGTCAATGCCCAAAAGCCTTAAAATCCAGCTAAACTGATAAAAAAGGGAGAGAATACAAATTACCAATATCACAGATGAAACAGAGATTATCACTACAGATCTCACACAAATAAAGAATAATTAGGTAATATTATGAATTTTTTTGTCAAGCAATTTGACAGTGTAAATGAAATAAAGACATTTCACACTTAGATGAACACACAAGCTCACAATGTGAAAGAGAAAAAATGTTCTAAATTTATTTAATTTTATTAAAAATAAATTCCTTACAGATAAACTTCAGGCACTAGTTATTTCACTGGAAATTTCCATCAGACATTTTAGGAATAAAAAACAATTCTATACAAGCTTTTCAGGAAAATATTGGAGGAGTGAATACTTCTAGCGAGTTTTAGAAGATCAATATAATCCCAATACTAAAATCTGAGAAATCATTACCAAAAAGGAAGGAAAGAAGAAAGAATATTACAGATCAATTTCCATCATGAACATAAATGCAAGAAGCATCCTTAACAAATAGCAAGTGGAATCCGGCAATAGATAAAAGGATAATTTATCATGACCAAGTGGGATTCATTGCAAAAATACAAGTTTGCTTTAATGCTAAAAGCATTCTAAAAGAAAAGCAGCCAATATAATTCACCAGATTCACAGAGTAAAGGCAAGAAACCATATGATTTTTCAAAAGTTGCAGAGAAAGCATTTGACAAAATTCAACACCCATTCATGAAAAAACTCATCAAACTTTGAATAGAACTTTCTTAATTTCATAAAAGATCTGCAAAAACCTACATCTGTCTTCAAACTTAATAGTAAAATACAAGCCAATTTCTCACTAACATTAGGGTAAAGGCAGGATGTATACTTTTACCATTTCTATTAAGTATAGTATTGTGTGTTTTAGCCATTAAAACAAGGCAAGAAAAAGAAAAAGCATATTAAGAGGAAGGGAGGAATTAAACTTTTTGCAGATCGTAATTTTTTATATAGATAATCTTAAGAAATCTACCAAATGAAATTGCAACTAGCAAGTGAGTTTAGCAAGGTTTTAGGATACAACTGTAATAACACAGAATCAATTTTCCTTTTTATGTTGACAGCAAACAACTGGAATATTAAATTGATAAAATCCATTTATAATACCATTAAAACATAAAATAAAAAGGGATAAATTAACCAAAATTTATGCAAGCCTTCAAAACTGAATGTGACGTGTGAGTTACTGTCTAACCAACCAAGTTATAGTTAATGCAGATACTACAATGTGACATTAATGAATTCTTTACTGGTTCTATTCCAGTGACATCCAGAGCCAGATTTTTCCTGTATCATATGTTATAATTAGAAATAGAATTTATTTATTGAAAGACATACCTTATTTTAAGCTCATTTAAATTTAGTAAAACATCCAAAACCACATATAAAATTCTAGAATTAGTCTAACATTGTAGTAGTCTTTGAGCCATGATGGTTTGATATGTCATTACTGAAACCCTTCAAAAGTGCTGATGTGGAAAAATTGGAGAAACCACAAAGGTGGCATTTGCAGCTGTTAGTTACCAACACAGTGCAACATGGAGGACTAATTTGTCTCCTTGAAATATTGTTGACGGAATTTTCAAAATAAAATTATTAATTTATCAAGAAATATAAAATTCAACTAAAAATACATACATGATAATCATTCTGTTATTCTTTCTTGAAAACAAGTGACTGTAATTAGAGTGTCTGTAATGGAAAAAAAAATAGAAGCAGCAACTGGAAATAAATACTAGTTTGAAGTGTATGTGGAAGAAAGACTGTATTGTTATGACATGTTTATCATAGCATGAAATAACAAAACTATACTGCAGATGTTTGAATTTTAGACTCTGCAATAGAGGCAGGCATAATTTGATGATAATTTAATGTAGTAATTAGATGAAACTAAGTATATTAAATGCAAAAATAATTGTATAACACAAATAAAAGTGTGGATATTTAAACCAAATTATTGCACATATGCAATATTGGCATTCTTTGTATTCAGTAGCTTCATTAGGAACATGTATTAATATCATAATATCAAATTTAATATGACATTCTGGAGAACAGAGGCTGTGCGATTTTTATCTGTATAGCCACTTCAGCACCAAGCAGTGTTCTATTGTATTATTGACAATGAGTACATGTTCACAGATTCAAATATAAAATACAGTTTATCATGGCACAGGTTTCACAGGGTATATAGGAGAAACTGAAGGTTTTAAAAATAAATGCACCATGTTCTATCTTGAAATCAATTTTTTTGTAGGAAAAGATGAGACATTTGTAGTGATATCCCCATGCCCTGTTCATTTACTCCCCTCCCCTATTAAAATATCTAGCCTTAATTAAATGTGTCATATGTTAGCTGAGAAAGGAAAGAATTATCTCTGGAAGCAGGTTGGAGATGGGGCAGGGTCTCAGAAAACTTCACTTAATAGGAAGACTACTAAAGAACCTAACCAGGTTTACAGTTTCTGTTAGGGATGTAATAACCTGAAAAGAACATCACTCCCACCCTCTCAACAAAAGCAGACAGAACAATTTACACATTCACAAGCTTTCCTGAATCCATAACAGATGGAGGTAAAAGACCAACTAACTAACCTGAAGTCAAGAAGAAAGAGACATGAGCACTTGTTTAATTGGGACAGATGCTGCCAGACATCTGCAAGAAGTCAGCTAATATTGTCAACAAATTGGAAAAGGCTTGAAAGAGAACAGGAATCCCTAGGATCACAGATACTAAGAAAACTTGACACCCACCTATAGAGTTGAAATAGTCCATAGTGGGAGTATCTACACCAAGAACATTGTCAAATGTACACATCAGAGCTTGATTTATTGTTTGTTTCAACTTAAGAAAATCTTGGATAAAATGTTACTAATACAGATTAAAGTGAAAACTATATTGTGCCAGTAGCCATTACTTTGTGAATAACATAAAAAATTTGAGTAAATATACTTTCAGTATTTTTAAAACACATGGTTGTTTCGATGTTATGTAACATAAACAACATACCAGTGTTTCAATTTTAACTTGTTAGTGTAAACAAAAACATCAACATTTATGTAGGAACTACTTATTCATGGATTGCAACCAAGTTTGCATACTGATAGAAAAAAAAGTATGGTCAAAACTAAAGATAGCATTCTGTGAGACTCAATTGGCTCTATGAAAATTATAATAAATTGTATCATATATTTTATTATTCATTACAAATTGTGATATATATATATATATACTCTTTATATCAGTAAAATGTGTAATGAAGTTTTATACACACGTGTACATTTATTTTGGGGAAGGGAGATAGTTATTAATTTCTGAGAACAGCAGTGGATATATACCATAGTTTACCTATCCATTCTATTGTCAGTGAAATTTAGGTTACTATAATTATTTTGCTGTTTTCTAGAACACAGAATATTGCACATGCTCCTATTTTCAAAATTTTCTGAAAGGTCAAAAAAAATTCTGAAAGGTCAAGAAAGTAAACATTTTCAGCTTTGCCAGACATAGGGTCTCACTTCTGTCACTACTACTCAATTCTGTCATTGTGGTAGAAAGAGACATAGACAATAATGGTGAATGAGTGCCTATTTGGCCCATGAGACTCAGTGTTCTGACTCTTGCTCTTGGGTAATACATATAGGGAAGAATTGCTGGGTATGTGTATTAGTTTTCTGGGGCTGCTGTACCAAAGTACTGCAAACTGGGTGTGTTAAACAATATAAATTTGTTTTCTCACTGTTCTGGAGAGAGGTTAGAAGTAAGGTGTAGATAGATTTGATTCCTTCTGAGGGCTATGAGGGAAGCATAAGTTCTAGGTCTCTTTCCTTGGCTTGTAAATAGCTTTTTCCTATGTCTCTTTACATTGTCTTCTATCTGTATCTGAGTCCAAGTTTCCCCTTCTTATAAGGATACCAGTTATATTGGATTAGGGCATATCCTAATTATCTAATTTTAACTTGATTACCTCTGTAAGGACCCCGTCTCCAAATTAGATCACATTCTCAGGTAATTGGTTCTGGGGTTTCAACATATGAATTTTGGGGACACATTCAATTCATAACAGTATTAATACATTTAAACTTACAAGAAAAAGTTCTTTACCAAAATGGCAATCAATATTTGTACTCCTACTAGAAATTTATAATTCCTTGCCAAACACTTAATATTTTCAGCCTTCTCAAGCATTTTCCTAGACAGTGGATATAGATGGTAACTTATCAAAATTTTAATTTGTATATCCCCAATTAATAAAGAAAATGAACTTATATAATATGTTTATGGACAATTCAGGTTTTTTTTTTTTTTCTGTTTTGAAGTTCCTGCTGTTGAGTTGGGTGGAAGATTTTTAAGTGTTAATAAAAGAAATAGAAGCATGTGCAGGCTAGTTACATTATCCTTACCTCTTTTATCCACTGTGTGATTGAAACTTTTACTCTGCTTTTGAATTTAATAGTGATTTCACTCTGAACCCTGATAATAAAATTTTTAAAAATATATTTTTTAATATGTAAGTATTAAATAACAAATATTTCATTCTATGAAGGCAATATTTGCTCATTTTTATTTCTTGATACCAATACAGGACAACAGAAACATTTTGCTTTTCGAATTCCACAACTGCTTCCCTTTCAGTTACTGGCTTTTTCTTAAAATAGTTTACATATTTTAATCACAGGCTATGATTGGATTTTTCTACACATACTTCAAAATTTATATTTAATTATTCTGATTATATAGTCACATAGTATGCAGTAAAATTAATCGTATTTATATGTTTGATTGCTTGCATGAATGTACTATAGCTGTACAACTAGTTCATGAAAACCTCCTATACTCCTTATATTACCTATATTGAAATATTTGTTAAAAATTACTACTGTGTATGTGTTTTTTAAGTAAGAATATGGGCCCAACAGCTAGGCATAAGCCTACCAGAAATTTTATTCTGTATCTAAATTATTAGTATGTAACCAAAGATAATGTTGGGATTAAATAAGATATTTAAAAAAAAACTACTTAGGTGCCTAACAGATAGTAAGCATCCGAATCATCTGTTGTTATTATTTATTATTATTATTTTATCATTATTAATTTCGTTTTCTTTAAATAGAAATCACTGGTTTTAAAGTTTCTGAATCGTTAAATATCTTTTTTAAAACACTATCAGATGAATATCTTGAGTGATCATAGGATTTTTTAATTACTATAAATTTCTTTTTCTATGTTATATATGTTATTCCAGAAGTATACTTTAGCAGTTGAGGAGCACAATGCTTGCTTAATCCTTTTTTCTTCAACCTATATTTTATCTGTACCATATTCTAGTTTTAAGTTTGATTTGTCTTCTTTAGTTTCTTTAAACAGTTGTTATTCATTTATATACCAGTTTATTTGCTTGTTTTTCTTTTTTTTTTTTTTTTTAGTTTTTTATTTACTTGTTTGATCTAATCCCCTCACCTTTACAGCTTTTGAGATATCTCCAAGTACTTGCGAATTTGCAGGATGTAGAAATAGGATGTTTAGGTTTTATTCAAATGGACTGAGGAGAATGTGTCCAATGCCAAGAAAGGCTGAGGAACCCTTCCTGTTCTTACTTCTCTCTAAGACCCTTCAGGGCAGAGGTTCTCCCTTCATAATTACTGATGGGTCATAATTCAGGTCATCTTTGTAATCCTTTACAAAGATCATATACCACGGAGGGACAATAAGGTCTTCATCAAAGCCTCAGAAGATTTCATATTTTGAAATTTAATGGTTTTTATTGTTGCTATAAAATATTTTTCTCCTTAGGATTCTAATCTATTTTAGATAATAAATCTCAAGTGTTTCAGACACCAGACAACTAATTTGTACTTAATTACTATTGACTTACAAACAGAAGAAGACAGATTATTCAAATGTTAGATATTTTTTTAGAATACAGGTTAACCCAAGGCAGTGGACATCTGTTTATGAGAAATTACATGAAAAATAAAATGTTATAATCCTTCATCTTAACAAGACTACAGTTAGTAATTAGCAATTTTAACTTATGACCATTCTTTGTTTTACTTTATGAGTAATGATTTTCTACTACAGTATAACTTATTTACAAATGTTATTTATAGCAGCTTATAATATAGAAATTGCTGAGAGTGAGAAATAATGTTATTGAGTATAGTGGTCATTTGTGAATGAAAAGAATATCGATTGCTTGTACTTTGAAGAGGTTAACATAATGGTTATAAAACAAAAACATTTTAAAGACCAAATTCATCCAGTCCCATATTGTCTCTAAGAGAAGACTCAAAATATATTTATTTGTTTGATTTTGTGAAGGAGTAGTTACCTTACTGGCTACTGATGCCAAGAATTAAGGGCTGTAGCAGATACATTTAAATTCTTACTACTGAATGGGAGGAAGGTGTTAAAGCAGCTGGCTTACAACTTATTTATTTCTTTTATGGATGCATTTACTCCCTTGACTTGGGGGACACCTCCAAGGAAAGAAAAGAAGACAGGTGACTCAGTCTAATCGCTTTGTCAACTGAACTAATGGGTAATTTATGGGTAAATTAACAATGAACTTTTTTAGGAGGAAGGCATCTTGTCTATTGAATGTACTCAACAGAACTATACCCAACTAAGAATTACTAGTAACAAAAAAATCCCAACAAAACTCAGAATCTGAGTCATGACTTTTTGGAGAATGCCATAGAAGCTATTGCAAAGAATTTAGCCAAACAACAAAATTTTAGGGTACGTTCTCTGTACAAGTTTTCCCTCACTTCTGACATCAGCTGCAAGTTTTAGGGGTTCTTAAAACCACCCTCAGGTTCAATAATTTGTTAGATGGACTCACAGAACTCAGTGAAAGCCGTTATACTCATAGTTTCAGTTTATCATAGGAAGAAGATACACATTAAAATTAACCAAAGGAAGAAGCCCATGGGGCAGAGTCCGGGAGGGGTCCAAACGTCCAATTGTCTTCTCCATGAATCATGGACAGCATTCACTCCTGTTAGCTACAGAGTGTGACAGTATGTCCAGAGTGTTGCCAGCAGGGAAGCTCATTTAAGCCTTTGGTGTCCAGCGTTTCATTGGGACTCAATCACATACCCCCATGTGACTGACATTTAGTCTCCAGCCCCACCCAGAAGTCAGGCTAATACTGTTAGTCTTCCAATTCCTCCAGAGATCAGGAATGACACCACGTGGTCCAAAGCCCCCATCATAAATCACATAGTTAGACTACTCAGTAGCTAAATCCTCAGGCAAACATGAGATCTCATGACTAACACTTTGAAACTTTAAGATAAAGGTGTTTTCTTGTCTATTGCCCTATGCATCAAAATATTTGTCTGGCCAAAAAGTTCGTTCGGGTTTTTCTATAAGATGTTTTGGCCAACCAATAAAACTTAACTGCATGGTTTATGGGCTGGACTGCTACTACCACGGGAGACAGACATTGCTTCTGAGTGTAGGGAGGATCTGAGCAGCAGATGTGATTAAGTTAAGGAAAAGACAACTAACTGTCAAATCCTTTTGTTTAGATGGTGGTAATGTGGTGCATTCCCAATAGTTTTGAACAACCATGCTCTTTTCATCATGTTCCAATTTGTGATTCCAGAAGTACTTATGATTTAGTGTGGTATTTGCAAGAGTTATATATGGCAACTAATGAATATTCTGTGATATTAGAAAGATATTTCCAAGATAAGAGACTAACATATATTTTATTGAACAGTTTGTTATCTTGGAAATATTTAAGACATATGGTAATTTGGCCTCCATTTTTACTCTTGGTCCAGGCCCTTCAAATGTTAGATACCAGGATTGTTCCTAATTATGTACACCGAAGAAACAGTTGCACATATAAATGGAGACCTGTAGTAGAGGCAAATCAAAAACCCAGGAAATAATCCAAATTTTCATTTAGAGTTTAATGGGTTAAAAAAACTCTTTGGTATGTTCTTACAATTACATACTGTATCAGTGAAAATGACTTCTTGAGTTTATTGAATATATTACTTTCAGTAAATGAGCTCAAAAACATAATAGAAGCAAAAATATCAAGTCCCAAGTGGGAAATCTGTAGTCTGCCTAGATCTGTGACCTGTGCAGACTCACAAGTCTCCATTCTTGGTTTAAGGTTCTGCTGTCACCATCTTAGAATTCTTATGAATAAAGACCCACACCATTTTCATTTTCACTGGGTCTTAAAAATTATGTAGCGTGTCCTGGTTCCACTTATGTTATATTTTAAAGACAAGCATTGTATTATTTAGAAAACTTTCATATGTAGAAAAGCTATATGGAAAGTGAGGTAATGATTAAGATGGTTGTCATATGATTTATGTCTCATATCTTATGATTTTCTTAGATATGTCAATGATTCTGAATAGTGTTTATACCTGTGAGGGATGGACAAGAATGCAAATAGGGAAGGGTACACAATGAGTTTCAAAACTATTGAAAATATTCTATTTCTCTAGCTGAGTACAAAGATTTGTCTTTGATTATAAAATGTATGAGATATATGTATATGTAAATATACATATTTCACACAAAATGAAATAAAAACTAAAACTATAAACAAATCATACATATGATTATAGAAACAGTAAAATGCCAGGCAAAATAGAAAAGACAAATTGAGGAAAGATAATTACAAAGTACATACAAAAGAGGGATTACTTATATCACCATATGAACAAATCTTATATAAGAAAAAAAAAGCCTTCTAAATGAAATAAAGGGGCAGGATATAGGCAGATCGTTTCAAGAGGAGAACTATAATTGAACAAGACACAGACATTCATCATCATGAAAAATCAGTGATATAAATTTAAATAACGGGATTTTATTTTTTGCTTATATAATGAAAAATTTCCCATTAAATAAATACTCGATATTTGTAAAGGTGAAAGAGAGGCACACTCTTATATGCCATCAGTGTAAATTGGAACAGTGTTTTTAAAGCCTTGCAGTATGTGTCAAAACTCTTAAAATGTGATCAATGTTTGATCATGCCCAGAAATATGTTTTCAAAAAATAAATATAGATGTGTATAAAGATTTTTTTAATGAAACTTCTCATTCCATTAATTAAGTAAAAAATGAACATAACTTGATTGCCTAATAATGGGATACAGGGTAAAAAACGGATTAAATAATACTTGTATGGGATAATAAGCAGCTAGTAATATTTCACTGTAGAGACAAATGATAAATTGAGAATCAATGTACAAAATTGCCAGTGGCTGATTTCTCTGGAAAAAAGCTAGATGGAGATATTATTTGGTTTTCAGTGCATTCATATAATTTTCAAATTTTCAACAATGGACAGGTATTGTGCTTATAGAAAATATGTTTTCCAAATAATATATTGTGATATTGTAAATTTTTCTTGCCTTTTTTTCCCTGCAAGTCTTTATTTTTTAAGCTTAAAGTAAATATTTCAGAGACCTTTTCAATGACTTTCAAGTGTTTTCAGTTTTCTCATTTCATAGTTTCTAGAGGCTCATGTACATTGAAGGGTTTCTTCTTCTGACTTGTCAAATGAAGTATCCTGTTTGCTATTCTGCAAAGCACTGATAGGAAACATTCAGAGCAGCTGTCCATCCTACATAACCCAGCAAACATAAAATCCAAATGATTAGAGAATACACAGAATCATTAGCTTACTTAATCATTACATCCTTTAAAATTATGCTCTTTTCAAAATTATATTTAATTTGACATCATTCTCCCTGGTAGATGACACTGTTAACCATGTGTGAAGAGAAGAAAGACAATTTTTTTT
Source organism: Tursiops truncatus (assembly GCF_011762595.2). Lineage (NCBI taxonomy): Eukaryota > Metazoa > Chordata > Mammalia > Artiodactyla > Delphinidae > Tursiops > Tursiops truncatus. Next base: position 41,517,259 of record NC_047040.1, on the reverse strand, counting down.
ATTTGCCGGTTAAGGAGAAAAAATCAATACTACTAAGCCAATATAAACATGGCCCTGTTTCTTCTCTAAAATTATATAGGGAATGAAGGGTACTAGATTTGTAGATCCAGATATATGTGTCTTAGTTGATGACAGTGTATATAGGAAGTTGTAGATTTGGAATTCTGAAGAGTTATTTAGGGGTGTTAGCACCGAAACAAAATTGAATTCTCACATAGTTCTCTCTATCTCTTTCTGTCTTTCTCTTTCCTCTCTCCCTCAAATAGAATTAGGATTTCTGGAGTCTTTTATTTACATCCCAAGGTAGATAGAGATATGTAACTAGCTAGCTAGATGGATATTGATATATAGAATATTGCGCTGGAATATGTCATATATATAATTTATATGTATATATTTAACTAAAATCTCTTATTTAAAGATATTTACCCTATATTGTATCTTTATATTGTTTTGTTGGTCCATGTCCACACCCTGAAATTTCAGTAGACTATCTGCAAATAGGTATTACCATAGTATTAAAAAAACATATTTAAAGTGTTGATCCTTAGCAATTGAAATGGAGAAAATATTGTAATAGTTTTTTTTTTTTTTTTTTTGCGGTACACGGGGCTCTCACTGTTGTGGCCTCTCCCGTTGCGGAGCAACAGGCTCCGGACGCGCAGGCTCAGCGGCCATGGCTCACGGGCACAGCTGCTCCGCGGCATGTGGGATCTTCCCGGACCGGGGCACGAACCCGTGTCCCCTGCATCAGTAGGCGGACTCTCAACCACTGCGCCACCAGAGAAGCCTTATAATAGATATTGGACTATATTGAGAACCATAGAATTCCATGCTAGTGATTCATATATTTTTATTTTTTTGACATGTATTGAACCCTAGTCTTAGTAGAGAATATGCAGTTAATCTTTCATGAGCGCTGACCGCCAGTAGTCCTTTTCTAGAGACTACCAACACTCAGAAGTTGACAGAAAGTCTGATTCACTATTAATTGTGTTTTAGTCAGTGGGAGCTTGTTAGGAAAAAACGTTACACCATTCAAAAGCAATCTGTTTTCATCCTGAATAACCTTTAAAGAGGTTTGCACCTGAAGCATTTTAGAGTTTCTCCATATTCCATTTGTGTTCTCTTTGTTTGACTACTTATTTTTTCAGGTGTCAGCTATGTTCATCTGATAAATATATCTATTTTTATTCTTAACCAGTCGACCTTGAATTAAATCTGTATTTGGCAATGATGTATTAGATTTTCCATGTGTGCAGTAATTAGAAGAAGTGTGTTCAAGAACTCAGAGAAAGGTTTTAAAAATTGGGGAGTTCAAATATTGCAGTTAATGTACATATTTATTTTATATTTCACTTAAGTTTTATTCCTTAGAAGTATTGATATGCATATCTAAACAAAGTTAAGTAATGTGATAAATTCCTAACAATTGGACCAGTTTTTCTTCAGGCTAGAATATTCCTAAAGATAGTATCAGTGTGTTAATAAACGTCATTCCCAGGCCAGAATTTATTGTTATTGATTTTGGCCAGTCTGTTGGCATTAAGGTGAGTATAACTTCCATTCTTTTAAATCCCACATGCCCTTGTTTAATCTACTGTGACGTTTAGGCTAGGGTTATTTTGTTTAATGAACTCTCAAAATGCCTAACACATACACCTCATTTTAGATTGGTAATAAATGTTGTTGGTGATGTACACAAAATATAAAAATATTTTCAATTAAACAATTCATCCATAATATTGATTTGATGTTTTGTTCACCTTCTGGAATATTAACCAGTCTTGGCGATAAAAATAAGTTGTACCTTTACCTGAGCAATCTATACAGAGCCTTTCTAAATAAGGGCTTTTCAGTGAAGCAGCATATTCATGAGAGTGTCTTGTACATTGGAATACACATTCCACACTATTTAGCTGTAGTTCAGTAGTACCTAAAGGAAATCTGTCAAAGATAAACCACTTAAACAGAGATAAATCAACTTGGAAGAAGCTAATTATAAGACATGAGTTTATTTAAGGTACTTTTTTCCCCTCATGTACAAGGATACTAGATTTCTAAATATGCTCCATAGGTAGCTTGACCATGTGTCAAGGTTTGCTTGGGGCAATCCTGTGTTGAGTTTGTTTTCTCTGTTTAATTATTCATTGTGCTTCCTTTTAGTCTCAAATGTTTTCCTGTTTGAATGATAAGTTGTGTGGTCACCCTAGCTACATGCAATGGGGAATGGCAGAAATGAAGTGAATGAAGTATCAGCCAAAATACAGCAGAGGGACTAGAAAGTGGAAAGATAAGGGACATGTCTGGGAACAGAGCAGATAGTGTGCTTTCACAAATCGACCTGGAGCAAAATTCCTTTGTGAAAGAAAATTGGCTAATATGTCATACCAAATTAACCTTTGGAAAAAAGAATCACAATGTAGAGTATCATAGTAAATTCTCAGAGAATACCTTTAAAAAATAAAAAGTAAATTATTCAAATTTCATTAAGCCAGCATTCCTTGAATGTTTTATGACCATCAACTATTTTTTTATGTAAATCTATTAACATCTAAAATAAATAAGAGCTGTAAATATGGTTATCATATACTTTATTATCTAAACCTAGGACTCCTGAAAGTGAGAGGGGACTGTATCACTGTTAACAATTAAACTGGGAGAAGTGTGTAAATGGTCATTGTCCTGAGTAAGCCAGAACAGTTTGGGGTGATCCTGGAATTAAGATCACCCTACACATTGTTCATGTAAATTACAGACCTTTGAATTTTTTAAAAATTACTATCAATATTGAATATAATGCCCAAATCAATAAATAAACTCTACAATGATAGTTAAACAGTATGTACCAGGTTCCCCCCACTTGCATACAATATTGTGTAGATAAGAGATTGGGATCACCATTCCTGTTGCAGAGTGTTGGAAAAATGGGAGAGATAAAATCCTAAGGCATTTTTTTTCCAGCAAGCAGCTGGTCTAGATAGTGTCACTTGGGGAAGACATGTGATAACAGTCTATTAAAATAGAACACTTAGTAGTCAGGAATATTTTAACGCCATATGAAATATGAGTGGTTGTTGAAGTACAAAAGGAAGTTTCAGATAATGAGAACTTAATTCAGGAATTTGAAAGATAAGCTGTTATCTGCAGATGTAACTAAATTTCACATTCTGAATATGAACATGTAGCACATATATGTTTATACATGTATTCAAAATCATTTCTTAAATAGATAAGCAACAATTTTATTATATAAAGTATCACAAAATACATAAATTTCGTAAAAACCTAACATGCCTAAAATATTCATGAAGGGGTTTGAAGGTGAAAGTCTAAGAAAACTACTAAAATTCAGAGAATTTTCAGATTATGCACCTTCTTTAACTCATAGCCCTAACTTAATCTAAGCTTCATCATCAAATTTAACTGTTAAGATAGTCTGAAAACTACTTTTTAACTTCATAGCTGATTACTTCAATCCAAGCCAGAAAACAAATAAATAAAAAATAAATCAGAAAACAGAAAATTAGCCATAGAGACATTTGGAGTCACAACACAGCATAAGAAGCCATGAGAGAATAGAGAAAAAATATAAAAGAAAAGTGAAGTAGAAAAGGGAAAAGAAAACACTATTCTTACACTTAAGGGGATTACAGAATGATGGAATTCAAAGTAATTTTCCTTGGTTCATTTAATTGAACATGTGATGAATTTTAAAGGAGACTGACTAATCGTTGTAGGTTATCTTTCATTGGTCCCTTTAGTTTTACCCTTACCTGGCTCTTTACTGTAGGTAACAGATGTTAATGGACAATTGCCCCCTAGCTTCCCATTGGGTTCTTCCAAGGGAATCTCCTATGTGAGACGAGGGGAAGGAATGAGTAAAGTTAGGGTCTTTATTTCCATAGTAACATCCATGTCATGTCACCTAAACTGGATATTAGGGCTGCATCGCCTAAGCATTTCATATGCCTTTCAAAGTAGTCTTATTTTCTCCTTTATTTCAATAACTATACTCTTCCTGTCCCTCTGGGCCTAGGGGTGAGAAAGCCTTAACATTCATAAGTCTAAGTGACTGCATTATCCCTATATCCACCTATACTTTTTTTTTTTTTTTTTTTTGCGGTACGCGGGCCTCTCACTGTTGTGGCCTCTCCCGTCGCGGAGCACAGGCTCCGGACGCACAGGCCCAGCGGCCATGGCTCACGGGCCCAGCCGCTCTGCGGCATGCGGGATCCCCCCGGACCGGGGCACGAACCCGCGTCCCTGCACTGGCAGGTGGACTTTCAACCACTGCGCCACAAGGGAAGCCCTCCACCTATACTTTTTAAAGTAGTCCATTTATTAAACATTTCTTGAATTTTCTTAATTTGAGTATGCCATCTGTTTCCTGTTTGGGCCTTGTTCAATTCTAGAAAAATAATAAAACAAGTACGCAGTAGGGCTATATTTCTGTGGCTGGCCTGTATATTTTTCTCGGGAAAACCTGTTTAATTCATATCATTTTTTTCTCCATTCTTCAGGTTAAGTTTTTGAAAGGTGAGATAAGTAGATGTGATCAAATCTTAGCTGTTATTTGGTATATCAAATCTTTAATCTTGGTGACCTGGCTCAGAAAGGAGCAGTAACATAAACAGCATTTCGTCAGTTTTCTGTCTCAGCCAAAACTCACCTGCATTTTAGGGCAATGATCCAATCAGTTTATAGAAAAATGTCATGCTTTCCAACAGAAACCTTTTGGCATATTTGTTTGGAAAGTCATGTATGTATATGAAAACATCTAAATTGCTGTTTTTTTGAGTATTTGTAGTCTATGCTTAACTGTCCAGCTTTCCTGTTGTGTTTAATAATATAACACACAGATTTTATGTGTAATTTGGTTTTTTCAAACACATGAAATGTTCTTCCCTTACCGCTAGTCTATTATGGAAAAAAAAAAAAGACTAGTGATCTAATGGCATTTTGGTTATTTAGACTCTTTTTGTAGGTATGCAGATGATGTTTCTTTAATTTAACAAGGCATTTAGCATCAGTTCAATACACAAGAGCTATCTGCCTTCCCATTTAAGATAAATATAATAAGATTATGTAGTTTTATTTTAAATTCTCAACTACACACCTTTAGAAAGTATCAAATGAGACTAATTCTGAAAAATATCTTTGAGAAATTTTTTAAAAGCATAATGCTATCAAGTAATTCCAGGAGATACTTTATAACATATCTCAGACATCAGATTAACAATACATATTAAGAGCTCTGAGCAGTACTGCATTAAAGAAACCCAGGGACTTCCCTGGAGGTGCAGCGGTTAAGAATCCACCTGCCAATGCAGGGGACATGGGTTCGAGCCCTGATCCAGGGACATCCCACATGCCTTGGAGCAACTAAGCCCATGCACCACAACTACTGAAACCCACGTGCTTAGAGCCCGTGCTCTGCAACAAGAGAAGCCACCGCAATGAGAAGCCCGTGCACCGCAAGGAAGAGTAGCCCCTGCTCACCACAACTAAAGAAAACCTGTGTGCAGCAATGAGGACCCAACACAGTTATAAATAAATAAATAAATAAATGAATAAATAAATAAATAAATTTATTAAAGAAAAAAGAAAAGAGACCCATTTCAATACAGAATTACATTTTATGTGAAACAATATTTAAATTAATTTTTCAAATAATACATTTTATATAAATTGACTTCTAGAAGTCATAATGATGCTAATTGGCAAGATTTTAAAGTCCCTTTTAAAATATTCATTTCTCACAATGAGATTTCTTATTTCCTAAAGGACAACACATTTATCATCCTTGTTTAATACTTTCCAAAAATCTTTAAAAATAGAATAGAAACGGTCAATGAAACTTAGATCTGGTTCTTTGAAAAGATAAAAATATTGATAAAACTTTATACTGACTCAAAAGAAAAGGGAGAAGACACAAATAAATATGAAAGAGAAGTTACAACTGACACCACAGAAATAAAAAAGATCTTAAGAGATTACTGCAAAAAATTGCATGCCAGTGAAATAGACAACCTAGAGAAATGAATAAATTCCTAAAAGTGTATATTTTCCCATGACTCAGTCAGAAAATATGGACAGACCAGTTACCAGTAATGAAATTGAATCAGCAATAATAATAATAAACTCCCAACAAACAATAGTCCAGGACCAGACAGCTTCACAGGTGAATTCCACCAAACATTTAAAGAAAAGTTAACACCTATCCTTCTCAAACTATTCCAAAAGTTTAAGAGGATGGGATACTTTTGAACTCATTCTATGAAATCATCATCACCCTGCTACCAAAACAAAAGACACCACATAAAAGAAAATTATAGTCCATATCACTGCTGAACATAGATGTAAAAATCCTGAAACAAAATATCAGTAAACCAAATTCAATAATACACTAAAAGGATCATACACCATGATCAAGTGAGATTTATCCCAGGGATGCAAATATGTTTGTAGATACATAAATCCATTAATGTGGTACACCACATTAACAAAATGAAGAATAAAATTCACATGATCATTTCAAAAGATGCAGAAGAACGTTTTGACAAAATTCAATATCCATTTATAATAATAAAAAAAGCCCTCTCAACAAAATGGGTGTAGAAGAAATATACCTCAACATAAATAAGTCCGTACATGACAAAGCTACAGCCAACATCATAGTCGATGATAAAAAGCTGAAAGCATTTCCTCTAAGATTAGGAACAGGCTGAGGATGCTCACTCTCACCATTTCTATTTAACATAGTATTGGAAGTCCTAGCCACAGCAACCAAACAAGAGAAGTGAAAGGAATCCAAATTAGAAAGGAAGAAGTAAAACTGTCGCTGTGGATTACATAATACTTTATATAGAAAATCCTAAAGATGCCACCAAAACCTATTATAACTAATAATAAAGTTTCAGGATATGAAATTAATATACAGAAATGTATTGCGTTTCTATACATGAGCAACAAACTATCAGAAAGGAAAATTTTAAAAATCCTGTTTACAATTGCATATAAGAGGATAAAATACTTAGTAAATCTAACCAAAGAGGTAAAATACCTGTACTTGGAAAACTGTGACACTGATGAAAGAAATTTAGGATGACACAAACAAATGGAAAGATATAGTGCTCTTGGAGTGGAAGAATTAGTCTATATTACCCAAGGCAACCTACAGATTTAATGTGATCCCTATCAAAATACTAATGACATTTTTTCACAGAACTGGAAGAAATACTTTTAAAATTTGTAGGGAATCACAAAAGACCCCAAGTAACCAAACAATCTTGAGAAAGAACAAAGCTGGAGGTATCACACTTCCTGGTTTCAAACTATACTACAAAGCCACAGTAATCAAAACAGTATGGTCCTGGGACAAAAACAGACTCATAGATCAGTTGAACAGAATAAAGAGCCCAGAATTACACCCACACTTATATGATCAATTAACCTAGGACAAGGGAGGCAAGATTATACAATGTGGAAAAAACCTCTTCAGTAAGTGATGCTGGGAAAACTAGACAGCTACATGAAAATAATTAAACTGGCCTACTTTCTCATTCCATATATAATATAAAATAGGCTTATTAATTATAATAGTTTTATGTATATTATTTTAGATATTCTTTACACAAAATAATGCCATGTCCAATGTGTTATTCTTGCTTTTCCTATAACTTTTATTTCCTTTTATTTTATAATTTTTATTGATATATATTTGACATATAATATGTAAATTTAAGGTGTACAACATGTCCAGTTGATACATTTATATATTGTATTATGATTGCCATTGTAGTGATAATTAACACCTCTATCACTTTACATAGTTATCATATCTTTTTTAGTGGTTCAGTGACTAAGTTCTAGTCTCTTTGCAGGTTTGAGCATTATAATACAATAGTAATGTCTGTATTCACTATTCTTTGTACTCACTATCCATATTCTTTGTATTCACTATTTTTTGTATTCACTATTCTCTACTACTAATTCACCATGCACTGCAATTTGTTCCTTAACCAATGTCTGTCCTATCCCCCGTGTATCATCCCCTGCTAGCTATTATTTTGCTCTGATTTTATGAGTTTGGCTTTTTTACATTCCACATATGTGATATCATACACTACTTGTATTTGTCTGACTTATTTCGGTTAGCATAATGTGCTCAGGGTCCATCCATGTCGTTGCAAATGGCAGGATACTCTCATGATTGACTAATATTCCATTTCATATATATACCAAAACTTCTTTACCCATTTATTCATTGATGGGCACTTAAGTTGTTTCTATATCTTGGTTGTTGTGAATAATGCCGTAATAAACATGGTAATGCATATATTGCTTTGATATTCTGTTTTCATTTTCTTTGGGTACATATTCAGAAAATGAATCGCTGGATGGCATGGTAGATCTATTTTTAATTTTTTGAGGAACCTCCATATTGTTTTGCATACTGACTGAATGTGTTTATATACCCACCAGTGGTGTACAGGTATTCCCTATTTTCGAAGTCCTCACTAACACTTGTTATCTTTTGTCTTCTTCATGATAGTCATTCTGACTTGTGTGAGGTGATATCTTATTGTGGTTTTGAGTTGCATTTCCCTAATGATTAGTGGTTTTGAGCATCTTTCACCAATCCTGTTGGCCTCAGGATGTCTTCTTTGGAAAATTCTCTTAGTTCCTCTAATATTTGGATTTGGATTGTTTTTTGTTTGTTTGTTTGTTTTGAGCTGTATGAGTTTTTAAAAAATATATTTTGCATATTAACTATTTATCCTATTAATCCCTTATCCAATATATTGTTTCCAAAAATTTTCTCCCATTCCGTAGGTTGCCTTTTCTTTTTATTAATTGTTTCTTTTGCTATACAGAAGCTTTTAAGTTTGGCATGGCCCCATTTGATGATTTTGCTTTTGTTGTTTGTACTTTTGGTGTCATATCCAAGAAAGCCTTGCCAAGGCCAATATCAAGGAGCTTCTTTCCAATGTTTTCTTCTAGGATTTTTATAATAACAAGTCTTATGTTTCAGTTTTTGATCAATTTTTAGTTAATTTTTATGAGTGCTTTAAGATAGGGGTCCAATTTCATTGTTTTGCATGTGTTTAGTTTTACCAGACCATTTGCTGGAAAGACAATTTTTCTTTGTTGGGTGTTCTTGGTTCCCTTGTTAAATAATTGACTGTATTATTGGAGCTTTAATAGTGGGCTCTCTATTCTGTTCCTTTGGTTTTATGTGTTTGATATGTTTCTTTTTATGCCTATTTTTATTACTATAGTATGTAGTATAATTTGAAATCAGGAAGTATGAAACCTTTGGCTTTGGTCTTCTTTCTCAGGGTTGCTTTGGCTATTCAGGGTATTTTTTGGTTCCATACAATTTTGGAATTGTTTCTATTTCTGAAAGAAATGCCATTGGACTTTTTCTAGGGGCTGTCATGAATCTATAGATGGTGTTGGGTAGTGTGGACATTTTAACAATATTCATTCTTTTTTTAAAAATTTTTTAATTTAATGTTATTTATTTTTTTATACATGTTCTTACTAGTCATCAATTTTATACACATCAGTGTATACATGTCAATACCAATCACCTAATTCAGCACACCACCATCCCCACCACCCTGTGGCTTTCCCCCCTTGGTGTCCATACATTTGTTCTCTACATCTGTGTCTCAACTTCTGCCCTGCAAACTGTTTCATCTGTATGATCTTTCTAGGTTCCACATACATGCGTTAATATACGATATTTGTTTTTCTCTTTCCAACTTATTTCACTCTGTATTACAGTCTCTAGATCCATCCACGGGTCAACAAATGACTCAATTTCGTTCCTTTTTATGGGTGAGTAATATTCCATTGGATATATGTACCACATCTTCTTCATCCATTCGTCTGTCAGTGGGCATTTAGGTTGCTTCCATGACCTGGCTATTGTAAATAGTGCTGCAATGAACATTGCGGGGATGCATGTGTCTTTTTGAATTATGGTTTTCTCTGGGTATATGCCCAGTAGTGGGATTGCTGGATCATATGGTAATCCTATTTTTAGATTTTTAAGGAACCTCCATACTGTTCTCCTTAGTGGCTGTATCAATTTACATTCCCACCAACAGTGCAAGAGGGTTCCCTTTTCTCCACACCCTCTCCAGGATTTGTTGTTTGTAGATTTTCTGATGATGCCCATTCTAACTGGTGTGAGGTGATACCTCATTGTAGTTTTGATTTGCATTTCTCTAATAGTGATGTTGACCAGCTTTTCATGTGCTTCTTGGAGATCTGTATGTCTTCTTTGGAGAAATGTCTAATTAGGTCTTCTGCCCATTTTTGGATTGGGTTGTTTGTTTTTTTAATATAGAGCTGCATGAGCTGTTTATATATTTTGGAGATTAATCCTTTGTCCATTGATTCGTTTGCAAATATTTTCTCCCATTATGAGGGTTGTCTTTTTGTCTTGTTTATGGTTTCCTTTGCTGTGCAAAAGCTTTGAAGTTTCATTAGGTCCCATGTGTTTATTTTGTTTTTATTTCCATTACTCTAGGAGGTGGGTCAAAAAGGATCTTGCTGTGATTTATGTCATAGAGTGTTCTTCCTATGTTTTTCTCTAAGAGTTTTATAGTGTCTAGTCTTACATTTAGGCCTTTAGTCCATTTTGAGTTTATTTTTGTGTATGGTTTTAGGGAGTGTTCTATTTTCATTCTTTTACAAGTAGCTGTCCAGTTTTCCCAGCACCACTTGTTGAAGAGGCTGTCTTTTCTCCATTGTATATTCTTGCCTCCTTTATCAAAAATAAGGTGACCATATGTATGTGGGTTTATCTCTGGGCTTTTTATCCTGTTCTCTTGATCTGTATTTCTGTTTTTGTGCCAGTACCATACTGTCTTGATTACTGTAGCTTTGTAGTATAGTCTGAAGTCCGGGAGGCTGATTCCTCCAATTCCATTGTTCTTTCTCAATGTTGCTTTGGCTATTTGGGTTCTTTTGTGTTTCCATACAAATTGTGAAATTCTTTGTTCTAGTTATGTGAAAAATGCCATTGGTAGTTTCATAGGGATTGCATTAAATCTGTAGATTGCTTTGGGTAGTAGAGTCATTTTCAAAATGTTGATTCTTCCAATCCAAGAACATGGTATATCTCTCCATCTCTTTGTATCATCTTTAATTTCTTTCATCAGTGTCTTATAATTTTCTGCATACAGGTCTTTTGTCCCCTTAGGTAGGTTTATTCCTGGGTATTTTATTCTTTTTGTTGAAATGGTAAATGGGAGTGTTTCCTTAATTTCTCTTTCAGATTTTTCATCATTAGTTTATAGGAATGCAAGAGATTTCTGTGCATTAGTTCTGTATCCTGCTACTTCACAAATTCATTGATTAGCTCTAGTAGCTTTCTGCTAGTATCTTTAGGATTCTCTATGTATAGAATCATGTCATCTGCAAACAGTGACAGCTTTACTTCTTCTTTTCCAATTTGGATTCCTTGTATTTCTTTTTCTTCTCTCATTGCTGTGGCTAAAACTTCCTAAACAATGTCAAATAATAGTGGTGAGAGTGGACAAACTTGTCTTGTTCCTGATCTTAGAGGAAATGCTTTCAGTTTTTCATCACTGAGAATGATGTTGACTGTGGGTTTCTCATATATATGGCCCTTATTATGTTGAGGTAAGTTCCCTCTATGCCTGCTTTCTGGAGTGTTTTTATCATAAATCATTGTTGAGTTTTGTCAAAAGCTTCTTCTGCATCTATTGAGATGATCATGTTGTTTTTCTCCTTAAATTTGTTAATATAATGTATCACATTGATTGATTTGCGTATTTTGAATCCTAGGATTCCTGGGATAAACCCCACTTGATCATGGTGTATGATCCTTTTAATGTGTTGTTGGATTCTGTTTCCTAGTATTTTGTTGAAGATTTTTACATCTGTGTTCATCAGTGATATTGGCCTTTATTTTTCTTTCTTTGTGACATCTTTGTCTGGCTTTGGTATCAGGGTGATGACGGTCTTGTAGAATGAGTTTTGGAGTGTTCCTCCCTCTGCTATATTTTGGAAGATTTTGAGAATGATAGGTGTTAGCTCTACTCTAAGTGTTTGATAGAATTTGCCTGTGAGGCCATCTGGTCCTGGGCTTTTGTTTGTTGGAAGACTTTTTTTTTTTTTTTTACATCTTTATTGGAGTATAATTGGTTAACAATGGTGTGTCAGTTTCTGCTTTATAACAAAGTGAATCAGTTATACATATACATATGTTACCATATCTTTTCCCTCTTGCGTCTCCCTCCCTCCCACCCTCCATATCCCACCCCTGTAGGTGGTCATAAAGCACCGAGCTGATCTCCCTGTGCTATGCGGCTGCTTCCCACTAGCTATCTATTTTACATTTGGTAGTGTATATGCCACTCTCTCGCTTTGTCACAGCTTACCCTTCCCCCTCCCCATATCCTCAAGTCCATTCTCTAGTAGGTCTATGTCTTTATTCCTGTCTTACCCCTAGGTTCTTCATGACATTTTTTTTTTCTTAAACTCCATATATATGTGTTAGCATATGGTATTTGTCTTTCTCTTTCTGACTTACTTCACTCTGTATGACAGACTCTAGGTCCATCCACCTCATTACAAATAGCTCAATTTCATTTCTTTTTATGGCAGAGTAATATTCCATGGTATATATGTGCCACATTTTCTTTATCCATTCATCCAATGATGGACACTTAGGTTGTTTCCATCTCCGGGCTTTTGTAAATAGAGCTGCAATGAAAATTTTGGTACATGACTCTTTTTGAATTATGGTTTTCTCAGAGTATATGCCCAGTAGTGGGATAGCTGGTTTATATGGTAGTTCTCTTTGTAGTATTTGAGGAACCTACATACTGTTCTCCATAGTGGCTGTACCAATTCACATTCCCACCAGCAGTGCAAGGGTGTTCGTTTTCTCCACACCCTCTCTAGCATTTTTTGTTTCTAGATTTTTTGATGATGGCCATTCTGACTGGTGTGAGGTGATATCTCATTGTAGTTTTGATTTGCATTACTCTAATGATTAATGATGTTGAGCATTCTTTCATGTGTTTGTTGGCAGTCTGTATATCTTCTTTGGAGAAATGTCTATTTAGGTCTTCTACCCATTTTTGGATTGGGTTGTTTGTTTTTTTCTAATTGAGCTGCATGAGCTGCTTATAAATTTTGGAGATTAATCCTTTGTCACTTGCTTCATTTGCAAATATTTTCTCCCATTCTGAGGGTTGTCCTTAGGTCTTGTTTATGGTTTCCTTTGCTGTGCAAAAACTTTGAAGTTTAATTCGGTCCCATTTGTTTATTTTTGTTTTTATTTCCATTACTCTAGGAGGTGGATCAAAAAAGATGTTGCTGTGATTTATGCCTCCTTTGTCCTAGATTAGTTGACTGTAGTTGTGTGGGTTTGTCTCTGTGCTTTCTGTCTTTTTTCCATTGATCTATGTTTCCGTTTTTGTACCAGTACCATATTGTCTTGATTACTGTAGCTTTGTAGTGTAGTCTGAAGTTACGGAGTCTGATTCCTTCAGCTCCTTTTTTTTCCCTCAACATTGCTTTGGCTATTCAGGGTCTTTTCTGTTTCCATAGAAAGTTTAAGACTTTTTGTTTTAGTTCCATGAAAAATGCCATTGGTAATTTGATAGAGATTGCCTTGAATCTGTAGATTACTTTGGGTAATATAGTCATTTTCAGAATATTGATTCGTCCAATCCAGGAACATGGTATATCTCTCTATCTATTGGTGTCATCTTTAATTTCTTTCATCAGTGTCTTATAGTTTTTTGCATACAGGTGTTTTGTCTCCCTAGGTAGGTTTATTCCTAGGTAGTTTATTCTTTTTTTTGCAATGGTAAATGGGAGTGTTTTCTTAATTTCTCTTTCAGATTGTTCATCATTAGTGTAAAGAATGCAAATGAGTTGTATGCATTAATTTTGTATCCTGCAACTTCACCAAATTCATTGATTAGCTCTAGTAGTTTTCTGGTGGCATCTTTAGGATTTTCTATGTATAGTTTCATGTCATGTGCAAACAGTGACAGTTTTACTTCTTTTCCAATTTCCAATTTCTAAATGTTTGATAGAATTCACCTGTGAAGCCGTCTGGTCCTCGGCTTTTGTTTGTTGGAAGATTTTTAATCACAGTTTCAATTTCATTACTTGTGATTGGTCTGTTCATATTTTCAACTTCTCTCTGGTTCAGTCTTGGAAGGTTATACCTTTCTAAGAATTTGTCTATTTCTTCCAGGTTGTCCATTTTATTGGCATAAAGTTGCTTGTAGTAGTCTCTTAGGATGCTTTGTATTTCTGGGTTGTCTTTTATAACTTCTCCTTTTTCATTTCTAATTTTATTTATTTGAGCCCTCTCCTTTTTCTTTATGAGTCTGGCTAATGGTTTATTAATTTTTTTTTATATGCTCAAAGAACCAGCTTTTAGTTTTATTGATATTTGCTGCTGTTTTCTTTGTTTCTATTTCATTTATTTTTCCTCTGATCTTTATGGTTTCTTTCTTTCTCCTAACCTTGCGTTTTGATTGTTCTTCTTTCTCTACTTCTAAGGTTAGATTGTTCATTTGAGATTTTTCTTGTTTCTTGAGGTAGGCTTTTATAGCTATAAACTTCCCTCTTCGAACTGCTTTTGCTGCATCCCATAGGTTTTGGATCGTCGTGTTTTCATTATCATTTTTCTGTAGGTATTTTTTGATTTCTTCAGTGATCTCTTGGTTATTTAGTAACGTATTGTTTAACCTCCATGTGGTTTTTCTTTTACATTTTTTTCCCTGTAATTGATTTCTAATCTCATAGTGTTGTGGTCAGAAAAGTTGCTTGATATGCTTTCAGTTTTCTTAAATTTACTGATGCTTGATTTGTGACCCAGGGTGTGATCTGTCCTGGAGAACGTTCGATGCGCACTTGAGAAGAATGTGTAATCTGCTGTTTTGGGATGGAATGTCCTATAAATATCAATTAAATCTATCTGGTCTATTGTGTCATTTAAAGCTTGTGTTTCCTTATTTATTTTCATTTTGGATGATCTGTCCATTGGTGTAAGTGAGGTGTTAAAGTCCCCCAATATTATTGTGTTACTCTTGATTTTCTCTTTTATGGCTGTTAGCAGTTGCCTTATGTATTGAGGTGCTCCTATGTTGGGTGCATATATATTTATAATTGTTATATCTTCTTCTTGGATTGATCCCGTGATTATTATGTAGTGTCCTTCCTTGTCTCTTGTAACATTCTTTATTTTAAAGTATATTTTGTCTGATATGAGAATTGCTACTCCAGCTTTCGTTTGATTTCCATTTGCATGGAATATCTTTTTCCATCCCCTCACTTTCAGTCTGTATGTGTCCCTAGGTCTGAAGTGGGTCTCTTGTAGACAGCATATATATGGCTCTTGTTTTTGTATCCATTCATCAATCCTGTGTCTTTTGGTTGGAGCATTTATTCCTTTCATGTTTAAGGTAGTTATTGATATGTATGTTCCTTTGACCATTTTCTTAATTGTTTTGTATTTCTTTTTGTAGGTTCTTTTCTTCTCTTGCGCTTCCCACTTAGAGACGTTCCTTTAGCATTTGTTGTAGAGCTGGTTTGGTGGTGCTGAATTCTCTTAGCTGTTGCTTGTCTGTAAAGCTTTTTATGTCTCCATCAAATCTGAATGAGATCCTTGCCATGTAATCTTGGTTGTAGGTTGTTCCCTTTCATCACATTAAGTATATCATGCCACTCCATTCTGGCTTGTAGAATTTCTTCTGAGAAATCAGCTCTTAACGTTATGGGAGTTCCCTTGTGTGTTATTTGTCATTTTTCCCTTGCTGCTTTTAATACTTTTTCTTTGTCTTTGATTTTTGCCAGTTTGATTACTGTGTGTCTCAGCATGTTTCTTCTTGGATTTATCCTGTATGGGACTCGCTGCGCTTCCTTGACTTGGGTGGCTATTTCCTTTCCCATGTTAGGGAAGTTTTTGACTGTAATCTCTTCAAATATTTTCTTGGGCCCTTTCTTTTTGTCTTCTTCTTCTGGGACGCCTATAATTCGAATGTTGGTGTTTATAATGTTGGACCAGAGGTCTCTCAGGCTGTCCTCAATTCTTTTCATTCTTTTTTCTCTATTGTGCTGTGTGGTAGTTATTTCCACTCTTTTATATTCCAGGTCACTTATCCATTCTTCTGCCTCAGTTATTCTGCTATTGATTCCTTCTAGCGAATTTTAAATTTCATCTATTGTGTTGTTCATCATTGTTTGTATGCTCTTTAGTTCTTCTAGGTCCTTGTTAAACATTTCTTGTATTTTCTCCATTCTATTTCCAAGATTTTGGATCATGTTTACTATCATTACTTTGAATTATTTTTCAGGTAGACTGCCTATTTTCTCTTCATTTGTTTGTTCTGGTTTGATTTTACTTTGCTCCTTCATCTTCTGCATATTTCTGTCTTCCCATTTTCCTTAACTTACTATGTTTGGGGTCTCCTTTACCCAGGCTGGAGGTTTGTAGTTCCCGTTGTTTTAGGAGTCTGCCCTCAGTGGGTAAGGTGGTTCAGTGGCTTGTGTAGGCTTCCTGGTGGAGGGGACTGGTGTCTGTGTTCTGGTGGGTGAGGCTGTATCTTGTCTTTCTGGTGGGCAGGATCACATCCGGTGGTGTGTTTTGGGGTGTATGTGACCTTATTATGATTTTAGGCAGCCTCTCTGGTAATGGGTGGGGTTGTGTTCCTGTCTTGTTAGTTGCTTTGCATAGGGTGTCCAGCACTGTAGCTTGCACGTCGTTGAGTGTAGCTGGGTCTTAGTGTTGAAATGGAGATCTCTGGGAGAACTTTCACCGTTTGATATTATGTGGAGCCAGAGGTGTCTGGTGGACCACTGTCCTGAACTGAGCTGTTCCATCTCAGAGGCATGGGCGTGACACCTGGTCGGAGTACCAAGATCCTGTCAGCCACATGGCTCAGAAAAAAGCGTGAGAAAAAGAAAGAAAGAAAGAAGAAAATAAGATAAAATAAAGTTTTTGTAATGAAATATACAAAAATTTAAAAAAAAATTTTAAATAATTTAAAAAAAGGAAGAAAGTAAGAAGAGAGCAACCAAACAAAAAAACAAATCCACCAGTGATAACCATGCTGAATACTATACTTAAAAAAACACACAAAAACCAAAAAAACGGACAGACAGAACCCTAGGACAAATGGTAAAAGCAAAGCTATATAGACAAAATCACACAAAGAAGCATACACATACACACTCACAAAAAGAGAAAAAGGAAAAGTATACATATATGTAGATGTATATATATATATATATGGGAAGATAGCAACAAAATCAATAAACAAAACTACCAATGATAATAAACTCTAAATTTTAAAGTAAGATAAACATAAAACCAAAAACAAATTAGTTACAGAAAGCAAACCCCAAGTCTACATTTGCTGCGAAAGTCCACCACAATTTTGGGATGATTCATTGTCTATTCCATTATTCCAGAGTTGCAGGGTAGATCAAGTTGATTGTGGGGATCTAATATGCTGCTCCTGAGGCTGCTGGGAGAAATTTCCCTTTCTCTCCTTTGTTTGCATAGCTCCTGAGGTTCAGCTTTGAATTTGGCCCTGCCTCTGCTTGTAGGTCGCCTGAGGGAGTCTGTTCTTCTCTCAGACAGGACGGGATTAAAGTAGCAGCTGAGTAGGGGGCTCTGGCTCACTCAGGCCAGGGGGAGGGAGGGTTATGGAATTTGGGGTGAACCTGTGGTGGCAGAGGCCGGTGTGACATTGCAACAGCCTGAGGCATGCCATGTGTTCTCCTGGGGAACTTGTCCCTGGATCACAGGACCCTGGCAGTGGCAGGCTGCACAGGATCCTGGGAGGGGAGGTATGGATAGTGACCTGTGCTTGCACACAGGCTTCTTGGTGGCTGTAGCAGCAGCCTTAATATTTCATGCCCATCTCCAGTGTCCGTGCTGATAGCCACAGGTCCAGCCTGTCTCTGGAGCTCATTTAGGCGGTGCTCTGAATCCCCTCTCCTTGTGCATCCAGAAACAGTGGTCTCTTGCCTCTTAGGCAGGTCCACAGGCAGGTCCAGACTTTTTCCCAGACTCCCTCCCGGCTAGCTGTGGCATACTAGCCCCATTCAGGCTGTGTTCACACAGCCAACCCCCGTCCTCTCCCTGGGATCTGATCTCCAAAGCCTGAGCCTCAGCTCCCAGCCCCAACCCGCCCCGGCAATTGAGCAGACAAGCCTCTCAGGCTGGTGAGTGCTGGTTGGTACTGATCCTCTGTGTGGGAATCTCTCCCCTTTGCCCTCTGCACCCTTATTGCTATGCTCTCCTCCGTGGCTCTGAAGCTTCCCCCAGTCACCCCTAGTCTCCACCAGTGAAGGGGCTTCCTAGTGTGTGGAAACTTTTCCTCCTTCACAGCTCCCTCCCAGAGGTGCAGGTCCTGTCCCTATTCTTTTGTCTCTGTGTTTTCTCTTTTCTTTTGCACTACCCAGGTACGTGGGGAGTTTCTTGCCTTTGGGAAGTCTGAGGTCTTCTGCCAGCTTTCAGTAGGTGTTCTGTAGGAATTATTCCACATGTAAATGTATTTTATGTATTTGTGGGGAGGAAGGTGATCTCCATGTGTTACCACTCCAGCATCTTGAAGGTCTCTCAGTATTAATTTTTCTTTCAGTGTTTGGTAGAATTCACCAGTGAAGTCATCTGATCCTGGGTTTTTCTGTGTTGTGAGATATTTGGTTGCTTATTCAATCTATTTATTTATTATTGGTCTGTTCATATTTTCCATTTCATCCTGAATAAGTCTTGGCAAGATTGTGCATTTCTAGGAATTCATTCATTTCGTTTAGGCTATGTAATTTGTTGGCATATAGTACTCTTTTATCCTATGTGTGTTTGTTGTATCAATTGTAAGATCTCTTTTATTTTTATTTATTTGAATCTTTTCTCTCTTTTTTTTAGTCCAGCTAGAGATTTATCTCTTTTGTTTATCTCTCTGAAAAACTCGAACTTAGTTTTGTTGATCCTTTTTTTTTTTTGGTACATGGGCCTCTCACTGTTGTGGCCTCTCCCATTGCGGAGCACAGGCTCTGGACGCGCAGGCTCAGTGGCCATGGCTTATGGGCCGAGCCGCTCTGCAGCATATGGGATATTCCCGGACCGGGGCACGAACTCATGTCCCCTGCATCGGCAGGCGGACTCTCAACCACTGCGCCACCAGGGAAGCCCTGTTGATCCTTTTTAATAGTTGTATTTCTGGTCTCTAATTTATTTTCACTTTAATCTTTATTATTTCCTTCCTTCTGATACTTTTGGGCTTATTTTTCTTTTTTCTTTTTTCTTTTTCTTTTTTCTAGTTCCTTCAGGTATAGTTAGGTTGTTTACTTGAGACCTTTCTAATTTTTTAATATATGTATTTATCACTATAAACTCCTTTTAGAACTGTTTTTGCAGCATCCCATAGGATATGATATGTGTGCTTTCATTTTCATTTGTTTCAAGATAATTTTTTATTTCCCTTTTAATTTCATCTTTGAAACATTGGTTGTTCAGAAATGTGTTGTTTAATTTCCACGTATCTGTAGATTTTTCTGCTTCCTTTTTTTAATATTTTTTACTTTTTGACTTCTAGTTTCATACCATTGTGGTCAGAAAAGATTTTGGTATGATTTCAGTCTTCTTAAATTTGTTTTGTCTTATTTTGTGTCCTGTCTTATTATCTATCTTGGAGAATGTTTCACATGCACTGGAAAAGAGTGCGTAGTCTGCTGCTGTTGGATAGGATGTTCTGTATATATCTGTTATGTCCATTTGCTGTAAAGAGTGGTTCAATCCCAATGTTTCTTTGTGGATTTTCTGTTTGGATTATCTATCCTTTGCTGATAATGGGGTGTGAGTTTCCCTACCATTATGGTATTGTCTATTTCTCGCTTCAGATCTGTTAGTATTTGCTTAATATATTCGGGTGCTTCAATGTTGGGTGCATATAGATTTACAATTATATCTTCTTGATATATTGACCCCTTTATCATCATATAATGACCTAGCTTGTCTCTCGTTACCAGTTTTGGTTTAAAGTCTATTTTGACCAATATAAGTATGGCCAACCCTGCTTTCATTTGATTTCCACTTGCCTGGAATACCATCTTCCATCCCTTCACTTTGAGCCTGTGTGTGTCTTTACAGCTGAAATGAGTCTCCTGTAGGCAGCATATAGTTGGGTCTTATTTATTTATCTTTTGTCTATCTAATTACTCTATGCCTGTTGATTGGTGAATTTTGTTTTATTTTATTTTATTTTTTCCTTTTGGCACTGGCCAGTTCCCCAGGATACAATATTGAGTACAGCCAGTAAGAGCCAGTAGTCTTGTCTTCTTCCCAATAGCAGTGAGGTTGGGAGGGGTGGGAATTACTAATATTTCATCACTGTGTGTTATGTTTCTGTAGGTTCTTGTTTTTGAAACTCAGTGTCAGTAAATGAAGTGTCTTTCTATTTAAAGTTTTTATGAGATTCTTTTCATTGATGGATTTTTAATTTTATCGTATGTTTTTGCATTTCCTCAAATCATCATATGATTTTTCTAATTTTCTTGTGTGTTTTTATGTGGTAAATTTCATTGGTTGATTTCCAAATGTTGTATTCTTGGAGTCCCGAATATTTAGCCTCTGATTTATTCCCAGAAGTAGTTTAAGTCCCCCTGGAAAATACCAGCCAAACCCATAAAGGTTTCCTTCTAAAAGCTTCTTTCCTCTCTGGAATGTTAGTACCTTTAATTTGGTTTGCTTACACAATTCTTTCTACCTTTAAAATTTATTTTAAAATAATTTATTTGGATTTTTAAAGTTGCTCTGTGTGGAAGTTTTGGACTGTTGTGAATGATGTGTCGGCCTGTTGTGAACTGCTTGATCCTATCCAGAAGCACAGTGTCTGTTTATTTAATTTTAACAAATACTTATGTATTTTTTACATATAGGTTGATAATTAGACTTTTTTATTTTTCATGGAATGCCTAGTCTAATGATCATATATTACCTTTTAGAACTTTGAAAGAATACTATCCAGGTAATTAACAATAAAGATAACACATCTACTATTCTCAACAATTTTATTAATTGTAATTTTTATAGTCATTTTCCAAAAGGGAGAACTAAATACAAGAATATAAGTGACCTGTACAATAATTCAAACAATGAGTAGCAAAAGTGTGACAATTTCTTAAAATAGGACAACAGTGAAGTTTTCTGCATTGATTGACTTTCATGAATTATTTCTCTGTAGCATGTAATGCTGTTTGACAGCATTTTGCCCAC
The DNA here is from genome assembly GCF_011762595.2 of Tursiops truncatus. Classification (NCBI taxonomy): domain Eukaryota; kingdom Metazoa; phylum Chordata; class Mammalia; order Artiodactyla; family Delphinidae; genus Tursiops; species Tursiops truncatus. Next base: position 41,495,961 of record NC_047040.1, on the reverse strand, counting down.
AGTAAAACTTCTTTTAAAATTGGAGTCAGTTATCTCAAACTCTGCCACTGCTTTATCAACTAAGTTTATATAATATTTTAAATTCTTTGTCAACAGTCTTAACAATTTCTTCACCAAGAGGAGATTCCATCTCAAGAAACTACTTTCTTTGCTCAGCCATAAGAAGTAACTTCTCATCCACTGAAGTTTTATCATGTGATTGCAGCTGTTCAGTTACACCTTTGGGCTCTACATCTATTTCTCGTTCTCTTATTGTTTCCACCACCTCTGCAGTTACTTCCTCCACTGCAGTCTTGAACCCTTCAAAATCATCCATGAAGGTTAAAATCAAATTAGTCCGAATTCTGCTAATGTTCATATTTTGACCTCTTCCCATGAATCAGGAATTTTCTTAATAGCATCTAAAATGGTAAATCCTTTCCAGAAGGTTTTGAATTTACTTTTGCCATATTCATTAGAGGAATCACCCATCTATTGCAGTTATAGTGTTATGAGATGTATTCCTTAAATAATAAGACTTGAAAGACAAAATTACTCCTTGATCCATGGGCTGCAGAATGGATGTTGTATTAGCAGGCATGAAAACAACATTAATTTCATTATACATCTCCATCAGAGCTTTTGGGTGACCAGGTGCCTTGTTGATGAGTAGTAATATTTTGAAAGGACTTTTTTTTTTTTTTTTTTCTGAGCAGTAGACCTGAACAGTGGGCTTAAAATACTCAGTAAACTATATTGTAAACAGATGTGCTGTCATCCTGGCTTTGTTGTTCCATTTATAGAGCACAGGCAGAGTGAATTTAGCATAATTTAGGGCTCTCGGATTTTCAGATTGGCAGATGAGAATTGGCTTCAACATAAAGTCACCAGCCCCTAACAAGAATCAGCCTGTAGTTTGAATCTTTGAAGCCATGCATTGACTTCTCCTCTCTAGCTATGAAAGTCATCTTTTTCCAATATAAGGCCATTTCATCTACACTGAAAATCTGTTGTTTAGCCACCTTAATTAATTACCTTAGCTAGATCTTCTGGATAACTTATTGTAGCTTCTACATCAGCACTTGCTACCTTACCTTGCACTTTTATATTATGGAGATGGCTTCTTTCCTTAAATCTCATGAACCAACCTCTGCTAGCTTCAGAGTTTTTTTCTGCAGTTTCCTCAACTCTCTCAGACTTCACAGAATTGAAGAGAGTTAAGACCTTGCTCTGGATTAGGCTTTGGCTTAATTGAATGTTGTGGTTAGTTTGATCTACCCAGACCACTAAAACTTTCTTTATATCAGCAATAAGACTGTTTCTCTTTCTTATCATTCATGTATTCACTGGAGTAGCACTTTTAATTTCCTTCAAGAACTTTTCATTTGCATTTATAACTTGGCTTAACTGTTTAGTGAAAGAGGCCTAGCTTTCAGACTATCTCGACTTTTTTAAAAAAATGTTTATTTATTTATTTATTTGGCTGTGCTGGGTCTTAGTTGTGGCACATGCAATCTTTGATCTTCACTGAGACATGAAAGAGCTTTAGTTGTGACATGCGGGATCTTTTAGTTGCAGCATGTGAACTCTTAGTTGTGGCATGTGGGATCTAGTTCCCTGACCAGAGATTGAACCTCGGCCTCCTGCATTGGGAGCATGGAGTCTTAATCACTGGACCACCAGGGAAGTCCCAGACTATCTCAACTTTTGACTTGCTTTCCTCACTACGCTTAATCATTTCTAGCTTTTCATTCAAAGTGAAAGATGTGTGACTCTTCCTTTCACTTGAACACTTGGAGGCCACTGTAGGATTATTAATTGGTCTAATTTCAATATTCTTGTGTCTCAGGGAATAGGGAGTCTTAAAGAGAGGGAGACAGATGGGGATGGGGAGTGACCAGTCAGTGGAGCAATCAGAATATATACAACATTTATTGATTAATAATAATGGGCATGGTTTGGGGTGCCCCCAAGCAATTACAATAGTAACATCAAAGATCACTGATCTCAGATCACCATAAAAAATATAATAATAATTTAAAAGTTGGAAATATTGTGAGAAGTACCAAAATATGACACAGACACAAAATGAGCAAATGCTATTGGAAAAATGGCAATGATAGACTTGCTTTATGCAAGTTTGCCACAAACCTTCAATTTGTAAAAAATGCAAAATCAGTGAAGTGCCATAAAGTGAAGTACAATTAAAAAGGTGTACTTGTAGTAGGTGTTCAGTAAGTATGGGTTGAATGAATAAACACTAGAAACTTAATTCAACATAGCCAAAATTAAGAGCCCACTGTGATTCAAACAAGTTAAAAAGTTATAGCCCTTAATTTCAAAGAGCTGGAGAGATAGACAACTAATTATAATATGCTTTCACGTTATATATTGGCTGAGAAGAAGCAAAAGTATCATGATCTACTAATGAAAAGAAATTATTACTGAAAAATTGAGAAAGTCTTAAATGTTACAGGCATTGAGATCAAACCAAGATTTCTGACTTGTATTCTATTCCTCTGTCTAGTATATACCTTTCATTTTGTTTCTAAATAGTTAAATAGGATTTTATATATGTATATAAAATAGGATTTTATATATATATATATAAATATATATTTAAATATATAAATATATATATTTAAACATATAAATATATATAAATAGGGTCTTATACATATATGTGTGTGTGTATATATATATATATATATATATATATATATATATAAAATCCTATTTGTATATACATAGTCTAGTCCTAGTCTGATGGTATTTGTCTCCTAATTAGAGTATTTAGAATATTACTTTTTAAAATTTAGATTTTAGGGGCTTCCCTGGTGTTGTAGTGGTTAAGAATCCACCTACCAATGTAGGGGACAAGGGTTCGAGCCCTGGTCCGGGAAGATCCCACATGCCGCGGAGCAACTAATCCCATGCACCACAACTACTGATCCTGCGCTCTAGAACCTGCGAGCCACAACTACTGAGCCCTTGCACCACAACTACTGAAGCCCACATGCCTAGAGCCTGTGCTTTGCAACAAGAGAAGCCACCGCAATGAGAAGCCCGTGCACTGCAATGAAGAGTAGCCCCTGCTCGCCGCAACTAGAGAAAGCCTACGCACAGCAATGAAGACCCAACACAGCCAAGAAATAAAATAAATTAAATTAAAAAAAATAAAATAAAATTTAGATTTTAGTTTTTTAGAACAGTTTAAAGTTCACAGAAAAATTGAAGGAAAAGTTCAGAGGTTTCCCATATGCCTTCCCCCTCCTACACATGCATAGCCTCCCCCATTAGTCTATTTACACTTAATTTAATTTTTGACATACTAAAGTTTGGCAGTTATATTCATTGAGCAGTTAAAGTTTTTAATTCCATTTTATTTCTGGCTTTCATTGTTTATGTTGAGAAGACATTTGTCAATTTTATTTTTTACCTTTGAAGGTGATGATAATTTTTCTTCTGTGATTTTTTTTAATTGTCCTTGTATTATAGCATTATTTGAATTCCCTGTTGCTTCTTTATATTTATATTGCTAATAATCCTTAAATCTGTGATTTAATTTTTCCCGCTTTGAAAAAAAATTTGGCTTTTGCCTCTTAATATATTGCTCACATCCTGTTCATTTTTTATGGTAATCCAATTACTCATATGCTAGATATTTTTATTACACCCCACATGTCTCCTATGTTCTTTTAATTTTTTTCTATTTATTGTTTCATTATCTTCATGTTTCAGTTCATGAATTATCTTCTTATCTATTTTGCACTACATTAATTCCCTTTTCAGATCTAGAATTTCAATTTGGGTCTTTTTTTGATAATTTCTATTTCTCTTATGAGAATTCCTATTTGTTCAGTTATTGCAAACATATCTTCCTTTGTATTCTTGAGCCAAGTTATTGTATATAATATACTTTAAAATTTGTCTTTTGATTAAAATATCTGGGTAATCTCAGAATTGTTTCTTATATAACTTTTCCCTGAGTTGTGTTTGACATTTTCCCCATTTTTTTTCTTATCTTTAGTGACATTTGTGTTTTACGTTTGATATTTTGAGTGATATCTTTCTCCAAAGACTTTTTTATTTGTTTTTATTTTTTGTAGTCATTTAACCTGGTTGAACTCAGTTTGAAGTCTGTCTCCCTTGCAATTCAAAGAGGTCTCCGATCTGTTTCTCTAGACTTAGCTTGGCTTTTTGGAGTTTATTCATGCATGTAGTTCAGGAATCAGCCAGAAATTTACATCCAATTTAAATGCAGAATTTGGGGATAAGAAGGAGATATAAGCAGAGTTTTAACCCCATATTTGCTCTTTATTTTTATTATTTATTTTTTTCTACTTTTATTTCTATTTATTTTTATTCTACTTTATTTTTTGTTTTCCTCTTGTACCATCTACTTTGCCTGGCTTTTATATTCCCAATACTCAGTTCTCCCTGTCTTCTAATTATGATTTATAATTTTGATATAGAGAAATTGAAATTCTGGTGCAGTCTTTCAAATGCTACTTTTATACTTATTGGAAATTCAAAATTTAGATTTCTGAGTATTTAAACTCATTCATATTTCTATTTATTTGACAAACATAAAATGAAACCTCCCATGTACCAAACAACTTATTAGTTATCATGAACGCAGTGATAAATAGGAAACTAATCTTCATCCTTAAGGATTGGGTCACATGCAAAAACCATCACAATGCAATCTATATAATGCATCATATCCCACAGTATTTACGACTGATAGGTAAAATGTCCTAGTGCCCCCCTCAAATTTTATCTTATAGAAAATAGTTTGTTATTATTTTTGTTGTTGGTTTTAACTGTGGATTCAATCACAAATCCTTTAAGATAGACTTAGCATTTCCCATCGATCTTTTCTTTCTCTTTCTAAAAGAATCCCTATGGATATCTCTCATTAAAACCTTTTTACAAGGATTTTGCACATCACATAATATATACTCCCATTGTCAGCCTTTAACCCAATTCTGTTTTTATACTCACAAAATCACCTTGTGCTGTTCTCACATAATGCTGAAGTGATTGAAATGTTGGCAGTTCATTTATTATGATTTTAACACTTTGAAAGGATTTATAAAAGGCGTTAGAAGCTCTAGAATGTTAACACTCAAATCTCACTCTCCTTCTACCTAAGCTAATACGTGTACACATTTCTGCAAGGTCGACTACAGGAGAGTATCTAGTCAGTGAGAAGGGAATTGAAAATTGTCTCAAAGATAGCAAAAACCACAGCAACAATACCCTAAGGCCAGTACTTCAAATAGAAGCAATCATCAACTAGTCCCAATGAATCCATTCATCATTTCTTTCACCAAGGAGTGCAGGGACTGTTTCTTATATGTCTTTATGCTCTCGGTCCCTAGCTAAGTTTTACTTTCAGAGCAGGAGTTAGGAAGTATCTTTTGCCCTAAAAATGACAGCCTACTATGTGTATCAAACTGAGATTGGTAGGTGAGAGTTATGAGTAAATGATATTATTCTTGTCCTCAAGGAATTCACAAAATTGAGAAAGACAGGCAAATAAGCTAAACATTAAGTGTGATTATATAAATGTGATTGTGATCTGATAAACAGGGTACTGTGGGAGAAGAGTGAAGGATCAACCTTGGCCTTTTAAAAAGTGGTTCCAACAAATATAAGTCATGAATGAGAAAGGAGGAAATTTTCAACTGAACTAGGGAGAAGGAAGTCCTTGATTACAACTCAAACCAATGTATAAATAGCACAGAAGCAAGAAAGAGCAGGACCTTTTAAGGGAACTTTCAGCAATTCTGTATGTTGGGAAATCAGCCAGCATCAGGTAAAAATGATTTATAGATTTTATTCTTTAGGTGATATGGAATGATATGCCTACTTTATGTAGGAAAAAATTTCTGAAACTGTGATGACACTTCTCTTTGCTTACTCAGCACTTATTCTCACCATACCCCTAGTTACATCCTTATACAACTCTTATTTTATTCAGTTACCTACTTTTTAAAACATTGTCATTTTGGTTGAGGGAGGTAAATCTGATTCTAGCAGGGATAAATCTCAATTGTTCTAAATATCCAGGACTTCCCAAATTTTATTTTTTAATCATCACACACATGCAATAAGATAGAATTTCGGGATACATTAGGGTAAATGGCTGAAGCTTCTCTCAGTAGGAAGCTCCATTGACTAGGCTCTGTTCAGCCCCTCTGAGCATGGAAGACCCAATAGATCATCGCACCTATAATGCCGTCACAGCATTTCATTTGGGAATGATTCCTCTAAACAGTTTACATTAATTGTGTCTCTCTGACTCATGAGCCCATGACTGAGGTCATTTAACACAAGCATTACCTTACTGTCCGTTATTCTTTCAGAAGTGTTAGTGTTAAGCGACAAGCCCTTGTTGATATGCACAGCCATCTCATAATCATGAAGGGCACCAAAAACGAAGAAGTTAACATATAGAAGACAGAAAGGAGAAGCAGGATCTTTGAGCAAATAGCAAAGCAGCTGAATTAGCCACCCTGAAGCCTAACTTCATACAGTAACAATCAAATAAAATGCTTTAAACCTACGATGTTCAAGTCCAAAAGCACATGCAGTGGCCACCAGAGCCTCTTTATATTAATGCCAAGTTTTTACATCAAATGTTGTAAGGAGGGGTGTAGAGAATGCTCAAGATCTTAGCTCTCCTGATTTTCATCCATTTGAGAATTGCAATGACTAAAGCAGATAGTTATTTAAACATCATCTTTGTTAATAAGTCTAATATTTGGGAATGTATGTCACTTATAGCTATGGCAGGTGGACTTCATAATACTAACTCCAGGATTAAGCAGTGCAGGACCTGGACAGGCCTTTCTCCACAAGAGCAAGTCCTCTTTTTGTATGTAGAGTGGGTCCCCTTGTGGGCATCTCTCCCAATAGAGGAAGGAGAGAGGAAGGGCCCTGAGTATATATGCTAAGTTTCTCCTTTTCAAATTTTCCAGTCAGGCAAGTGAGTGAGGAGAAAAGCCAAAAGTGCTAATATAATGAGATACCTTTTCACACAGAAGAAAATATCAGGATATAAACATACCTCCTCCCCAGTAGATATGTGTTTGGAATCATCAAATAAATCCAGTTGAAATGGATGACATGGTAAGAATAAGAATGAGTGGAGGGAAGAGAAAAGAAAGGCCAGTAATAGGTCTGTGAGGAATACTCACATTTAAGATGCTGGTGGAGGCACATATTTTGCAAAGGGAATTGAGAAGTGACAAATGTTTAAATAGACCCTATAGAAAATAAATATAGGTAAGGTAAATTTTATGAAGAAACACTTAGATAAGTCAACTGCTAAAATGGGTAGGGGTCAAAAGCATAGAAGTGCCTATATGAAAGCTGGCAGTGATGAAGCCATTACAAGTTTCATGGAAGCAGCCTGTAATGGTGAATGGCGAATGAGAGAAAATAGACTGTGAAAAGAAATTATTGTGTGGCTTAGTGTTAAGCGACAAGGGTTTTTTTTTTTTTTTTTCTGTACACAGGCCTCTCACTGTTGGGCCCTCTCCCGTTGCAGAGCACAGGCTCCGGATGCGCAGGCTCAGTGGCCATGGCTCACAGGCCCAGACACTCTGCGGCATGTGGGATCTTCCCGGACAGGGGCACGAACCCGTGTCCCCTACATCCGCAGGCGGACTCTGAACCACTGCACCACCAGGGAAGCCCAGGGCTGTTTTTTAAGACAAGAAAAATATGAGCAATCTTATAAGCAGCAAGGAGAGAGTAGATAGGTATGGGGACAGTGAAGATATGGAAGAATAGAGACACAGGCTATGTCCATTGCAAAGATAGGACAGCAGTTTTGAGTAGGTAAAATAAAAAGCCCTGAGTAGGGGAAAGAAGAGGCAAATAAATTAATGTATCAGAATAGAGAGCCCAGAAATAAACTCACATAAATATTGTGATCTTTGGCAAAAAAGCAAAAGGTGATACAATAGAGCAAGGATAGTATTTTCAATGAATGGTACTGGAATGACTGGAAATCCACATGCAAAACATAAAAAGTCTGTGAATAGATTTATTTATTTAACTTTCACAAAAAGTAACTGAAAATGGATTATAGACCTGAATGTAAACACAAAAATATAAAAATCCTATAACATAGGAAAAAATCTATTTGACCTTGTGTTTGGTGATGATTTTTTAGATATGACATCAAAGGCAAGATCCTGAGGGCAGCTTACTTCCAATAGGCAAAGGGGTGAGGTACCCTTGAATACACAGGCTAAGAGACATATATACACATGCTAGAAAAAATTGATAAGCTTGACTTCATTAAAATTAAAAACTTCTGCTCTGTGAAAGTCAATATCAAGACAATAATAGGATAAGCCACAGACTGGGAGGGAACATTTGCAAAATAAATATCTGATAAAAGACTGTTATTCAAAATATACCAAAAAACTCTTAAAACTCAACAATATAAAAACAAACAACCTAATTTAAACGTGGACCAAGGACCTTAGCAGATACCTCATTGAGGAAGATATACAGATGGCAAGTAAGTACATGAAAAGATGCTTCACATCATATGTCCTCAGGGAAATGCAAATTAAAACAACAAGATATTACTACACACCTATTAGAATGGCATAAAACCAGACCATTTACATCAAAAATCCAGAACACTGACAACACCAAATACTGGAGAGGATTTGGAGCAGTAGGAACTCTTCATTCATTGCTGGCAGAAATGCAAAATGGTACAGTCACTTTGGAAGTGATTTGGCAATTTCTTACAAAACTAAATATACTCTTACCGTATGTTCCAGCAATCACATTTCTTGGTATTTACCCAAAGGAGTTCAAAACTTACGTTTACATAAAACCTGCAAGTGGATGTTTATATTAGCTTTATTAATATTGTCAAAAGTTGGATGCAACCAGATGTCTTCAGTAGGTAAATGGATGAATAAACTGTGGTATGAAATATTATTCAGCAGTAAAAAGAAATGATATATCAAATCATGAAAGTCATGGGGGGACCTTCAGTGAATATTACTAAGTAAAAGAAACCCAATTTGAAAAGGCTACGTACTTTATGATTCCAACAATATGACATTCTGGAAAAGGCAAAACTATGGACACAGTAAAAAGATCAATAGTTACGAGAGCTTAGGCAAGAAGAAGAGATAAATAGGCTAAGCACAGGGAATTTTTAGGGCAGTAAAACTGCTCTGTACGGTACTATAATAATGGGTACATGTCACTAAACTTTTGTCCAAATGCATAGAATGTATAACACCAAGAGTGAACCATAATGTAATCTGTGGAATTTGGGTGATAATGATGAGTCAATCAATGTAGTTTCATCAATTGTAAAAAATGTGCTACCCTGGTGGGGGATGTTGGTAGTGTGAAAATCTATGCATTTGTGTGGCCAGGGAGTATATGGGAAATCTTTGTACCTTCCTTTCAATTTTGATGTGAACCTAAAACTGCTTTAAAAAATAAAGTCTACTAAAAGAAAGAATAAGACCTGGGCATGGGTGGGGTATTGGATGCTAAACCTCTTCCTAGACTTTAGTTGAAAGAAATAAAAATGGTTATAGATAGGTTTCTAAATGCTAGAACAAGATTAGGGCTTTTTTATCTGGAAAGCCTCCTTTCAAAAATTAAGTGAAAAGCAAGTGAGGAGGCATTAAAAGGGTCATAAGGGTTAGGAACAACTTCCCTGGAAAAAGGGAATAATTACTATTGTTATAGACTATAGATTCTTGTTGGTATTTACCACCCTTGCTATAAAATTTTCTCCTTTGTACTATTCAGCTGCATAAGTTTAAGAGGAGTCATTTGTTTGACTTAGTAGAGAGTTGGAGATTTGCCAAACAGGACAGTCAAAAGACAGGGAAGCAAGTGAATTAAAGGTGATGAGAAAGGCACTGAACAACTCATCAGTGCTCTAACTTCACAGGAAAAGTAGAACAGAGAGTGTCTAGTAAGATGCTTCATTTCATCAGTAGTCACAGGATTAAATGTAGGTCAATATATTATCTTTATTTTTTATTCTTTTTTCTGTCTTTTGGATAGAAAAAACATAATAGAAATATAATGTCTGCTACAAAATATATTTAGATATAATCTCTTACTAACAATTTTGTGTTGGTGGTATTAATTGATGAAATCAAAAGCCTCCAAGTTTGATCAACTTTCTTAAGCTCTTTTGAAAGAGCAATCAGTTTAGGAGGACAATCTTTCATCCAGTTTTATGTAATAGAATGTTTTTATTACTGGTAACATGTAAATAAGTGGAAATGGGATATTGGTTTTTGTAAGTGCATATATTGTAGCAAATGGCAATGAAAATTTACTTTGAGCTTGTTCCTGGTTTATAATTGCACAAATATTCAAACTAGGTAAGTTTAAGGAGTCCTTTTAAGAGCACTCCCCTTTGGATGTCTGTTAATGTCTTACAGAAGTATGTTTTATAGAATTATAAAACTTGTCTCATAGAAATATAGGTTTTTTTTCATATTCTCAAGAATAATATCCTTGATTTTATTTAGACTTACATGTTGTTATGGAATATGAAGATGGAGCACTAAATAGTACTAGTGATAAGTCCAAACTAAATCCTATCTTGCGCTTTGTAATAACTCATTGGGGAATTTAGAAACAACTATCTAATGTTCCACTATCATGTGGTTGAGATCTCAGAGCCCATTTTTAAAAATTAAAATTAATATCAAGAATAAAAAGTTATCAGAAGTAACTCTAAACACAATGTCAGGTAGTAGATGTCTTAATTCACCTCTGTTCTACAATTTTTACCTCACTCTGAGGCTACAGTGGCATGGGTCATACACAAACTATCTTCTCAAGTTTATAATGACTTTTCTTCACTTAACATCAGCATTGTTCCAAATATTTCTGTTTCACAGCTGAGTTATATATTCCGATAAAATACATGAAACATTGAGAGTTTTTATCAAAACTTTATTAAATGTTAAGGTTTTTTATATTTCACAATGTACTTTTTACTTACAAATTATATAAAACTTAGACATTTAAGTGTGGACCAATCAAGAAATAAAGATAATTAGCATTTTTCACACATTTTGTAAACATGCACCCTTATAGTTTGTCAAATATTTCACATTTGTGTCAGACTTTATTAACTACCAGATTACATAAACATTTCCAAATAATAAGATTCCTTACCTACATTGATGGGGTTGTTCCTATTTAACACATTTTGCATTCTTCAGCTTCTCATTGACTCATTTATCACTTAAGCTTTGTAAGTTTTTTGACATTATTGTACTCACCAATCATGATTCTTAAATTTTTAAAATTTATTGCACTCCTTAATATTCATTCAAGGAGCTAGAAAAAATCAATCATAAATACATTTAGGAAAAAATTGACTTATATTATTTGCATTTATCAATGTTTTTATTAGGTCATGATTTATTTTATTGAAATATGCACTATAACCTCTTTAAGTTTGTAGTCTGATAGAGGTTATATGGTATCCATGTCATGCACAAGGAGTCATGGAAACAGCATTAAAGTTATTTTGAGCTGGATCCCAGAAGACTCCATGAAGAGCATTTGGGTTGGCCTCTGTAAAACCTATAGGATCAATCTATTTTCAATATCTATTTACACTGCGTTTTGAATTCAACAAGTTGTTACTTCCATGTGATAACACTCATTAGAGTCTATAGGTTATTTTTTCACTTCCCTCTTCATATTCTTGTATTTTATTTCTAATCCTTTTCATCTATTATTGTAATTTTCTTTTTTGGACATGAAATATTTAATAGAGTCAGATAAGCATACTACCTGCCTAGAGGTAGCACATAAATTCTAAGAATAGTCAACAGTGCATTGCTTTAAATATTTGCTCAGCAAACTGGCAATAGCACCTTAGATGCCTTAACCCTCTGCTCCTTTTTATTTCAGTTTAATCTCATTTAATAAATACACACATATATATAGTTATAGTTATATTCACACACATGCATTCGCTGAACCGCCAAGAGACTCTTCATATTTTGCTTCCTAAATTCTGATTTTAAAAATCCTAAATGCCAGATGTATACATTAAATGCTAGGAGAGTTGGAGAGTGGCTAAGACCTTACCCAAGACCTCTTCTCTCATCTGATTTTGACCCAATTGAGAATTAGAACAAATAAAGCAGGTAGATATTTAAATATCACTGTTATTAGTGGTACATCTAATATTTGGGACTGAATGTAGTTTATAGCTGTGGCAAGTGGATTCCATAATACTAACTCTAGGATTAGGCAGTGCAAGGCCTGGGCAGGCTTTCCTCTACAGGAACAAATGCTGTCTCCTCCTAGTAGGTAGAATGGGTCCCCTTGTGGGCATCTTTCTTCCAATAGGGGAAAGGGAGAGGAAAGGCCGTGAATACAAATGCTAAGTTTCTCCATTTCTAATTCTTCAGTTGGGCAGGTGAGTGAGGAGAGAGGACAGAAATGTGTGTATATATATATATATAATTCTCCATATATATAATTCATGTATATGTACATATTAATATGTATTAAAGGATACAGTTAAATAGATTTGATTTTACTCTGCTATTGAATTTTTAAAAATAGCACAATCATGTTACAGAACATTTCCATAATCATTTATAGTAAATTCTCTTCTTCTACCTCTAGTCCTAGGTAACATCTGATGAACTCTCTGTTGCTATAGTTTTGACTTTTCTCAGTATCATACAATATCTGACCTTTTTGTCTGCCTTCTTCTGCTGAACATAATGCTTTTGAGATTCATCAAAGCTGGTGTATGTGTCAGTAATTTGCCCTTCTTAATTGCTGACTATTCTATGGTATGGATGTAACAACATTTGCTTTTCCGTGTATAATTTGATGAACATTGGATTGTATCTAGTTTTTTGACTGATATAAATGAAGCCGATATGAACATTTGAGTAGAAATCTTTGCATTGACATAAATTTTTCATATCACTTTTGCAAACACTGAGGAGTGGTATTTGTGGTTCATATGGTAAGTATACGCTTAACTTTATAAGAAATTGCCAAAGTGTTTTTCAAGGTGGTTATACCATTTTACATTTCACCAACAGTGCACACAGATTCAACCTCCATGTCCTCAAGTCTTTAAAACTGTCTAGTTCTCTGTATTGCCCAGATATTTATTTTCAAACTTGTTTTCTAATAATTTCAAGTGTCTGTCCTTGAGAAATGCTTAACAATACACAATTTCCCCCCAAATGATCAATTTTGTCTTTTATTGTGGAAATTCAACTTCTTTACTTATGGAGTAACACACTCAAACAGTGATTTATTCCTTCAGTTTACATTATGTTTAATTTAATCTTTATTTTACATCACTGTTTCATTCTCTTTTGTAATCTTACTTTGTCTGGTTTGGTGAAGTTGCTGTTTTTTCCTCATAGTTATTTTCCCCTCATGGATACTGATAATCAAGATTTCACTCCTCTAATTTTAGGCTGTTTTATTGGTCCACTAACCCTCATAACAGTACAACTAAAAGTACTTTGAGTTTTCTGACACTAGGAGAAAAGAACGATTGCAACTTTTGCTTAGGTATTGGAAGCTGTTCTTGGAAGTTTCCCTCTTGGAATGCAGTCATCATGATGGGAGAAACCAAAACTGAGAAATAGGCAAATCAGATAACTATCCCCACTGAGCTCTCGGTAGTATTCAGAAGACTGATAAAGTGAGAGAGACAAGCGAGAATCTACTTAGCTGAGTCCAGTAAACCATAGAACTGTGAGAGATAAAATATAAAAAATAATTTTGAAGCCAGTAAGTTTTGGAGTGTTTTAATACACAGAGATAAATAATTGGAACACATGAAAATTTATTTTATATTCACTAATCTTCAACTAAAGTGTACATTTGGCAGGTATATGTATAAACAAAAAGACATAGTAGTATTAGCAATACTTTTGATTTGTCACCAATAGAAAACACAGGTGATTTTATATCATATACAGGTGGAATATATATTTTTAAATGCTTTTTACAGATATCAATACTTTGAAATTGTTGTGTTTCTAAGCATGCAATAGATCTTGTTATTATTGTGTTAATAAAGAAGCACGTGATAATACACATTTGTTTTTAAAACTTGGTAAATTTAGTTCAATGTAATTGTAATCCTAATCTAATTCTATATAATTTTATTTGTAATCCTAAAATTTTAACTGTAGGCATTTAAAAACATTATTCTGAAAGAGGGTTCTTAGGCTTCAAATGGCCTCAAAGAAGCCCATGACACAAATATTGTTAAAAAACCTGCTTTGTAGCAAGTCTCTTTTTTCCAAAAAAATCTTTACTTAGCACTTCTATTACAAATGTCCATTCCTTTAGACTTAATAATATTGTTAAAAGTATGGGAGGAAAATATGTTTAGGTAGATTGTTAGATTAAAAATTAGAGTGTTTGGGGCTTCCCTGGTGGCACAGTGGTTGAGAGTCCGCCTGCCGATGCAGGGGACATGGGTTCGTGCCCCGGTCCGGGAAGATCCCACATGCCTTGGAGCGGCTGGGCCTGTGAGCCATGGCCGCTGAGCCTGCGCGTCCAGAGCCTGTGCTCCACAACGGGAGAGGCCACAACAGTGAGAGGCCCGCGTACTGCAAAAAAAAAAAAAAATTAGAGTGTTTGTATATTTGTGTATGTTTGTGTCTGTGTGTGTATGGGTGTGTGTCTATAGCTATCAGTTTATTTCTTGTAGAAGTTACCTTTATTTCACTCTTTCAATAAAGAGTGGTATCTCTTTATTTTCGATGCCAGTAGTAGCATAAATCATCACTACCCTGAACTGCTATTTCCCTAATTCCCTGCTCAGAGGTTTTTAAACAAAGTTTTTGTTGAGAGAACATAGGAGACAAAGACATTTTTTAAATCACTAGAGACGTTATCTTCAAGTTAAATGAATAACAGGATGCATTTTTCTTAAAATAACATTCTTTCTAAGAATAAATATTTTCATAGCTTGAGGAAATTCTATAAAATATTCTACAAGTGAGGATAGACAGTTAAGCTGCTATGACAACCTCAGAACTCAGTGGTTTAAATAACAAAAGTGTATTTATTGCTTATATATAGATAGTTGCAATTCCATGTGACATTCAGGTTAGCCATCTGCCTCAGGAGGATGCCTTTTCACTTCCTTATCAGTGCAGGCTTCCTCTGTGGCTGCAGCAGGAAAGAGGGCGCTAGACACACTCGTATCAGAATCAAATGCTTGTTCCCAGCCAGGGTGACACATGTCGTATCATCTCACTTTAACAGAGAAAGACTCTTGCAAATGCCTCATGTGTTAAGAAAGGGGAGAACTGGAATTCTTGCTGATCAGCTTTATCTTCCATAAACATGTTTCCATACAGTTAAAGTTAACACAATTCTTAGGGTTAAATGTTATATACAAATGTTTAAAGACAGACTCTGAAGTAAAGGAGTTGACAAAAAAAATCCTTATACCTTTACATTGATTACTAGAAAGACAAAACAGATCTGCAACTGATTGTAAATGATAGAGCATGGTAAATTTAATTTTTGTGAACCTTCACCTAAGTGTGATTAGTAATTTAGCAGGCAGGTTCTCTTAGCTCACAGGATTATCAATATTCTGTGTCCTTCATCTGTCTTAATCTCACAAAGAGAAGCAATTTACTGTATGGCATTTGAATGAGCAAAGTATTTTTATGCCCAAAGCATATGTGCGAAACTCTTGATCTATGTCAAAATCGTGAATTTTCATAAAGATTGAATGATAAGATATATATTATTTTATTCTTAATGTTTCTTGCCAAAAAGGAGCCCTAAACCTTCTTATCCCATTATCTATTTCTCTTACCACCACCCCTACACACACACACACACACACACACAGCCAAAGGAAGGCAAAGACAAAAAAAAGACTCAATCAGAAAACATTGAAGCAAACAAACATCATCAACAAAGAGTACAGATGAGTTAAAGTTCAAAAGAATTGGCTTTCTAAATTAAAAATATTTTTTAAATAGCCATATTAAAAGAAAAATGAAAAAAAATGCCAAACTTAACCAGATTTTCATCACTCTCTTCATAGCAGGAAAAGAGCACCTTTCACAGATGTTTATTATATTCATAAATATACATAAACAGAGATATAACAAAATCAGGAATAAAGTTGTTATTCCTAAGAGGTCCAATTCTGTGAGACAAGGTCAAGGATTTATTATTCTGGGGAAAAGAACCAGACTAGATGACCTTATTATTATTTATTTATCTTAATGTGGAAATGTTTATTTTTTTCTTGGACTGTAACAGTACCTAACATGATGAAAGCTGAGCAAAGTGTCAGTTTCTGCTTCTAAAGCAAGTGTTGTGAATGTACATAATAGAAGAACTTCTGTGTTACAATAAGTATCTGTATATCACAGTGGTTAAGAGGAGGTGGATTTTAGAGCCAGACTGCCTGAGGTGATATCTTATCTTAACCCTGCCATTTTGCATGATGTGTTGCCTCTGAGCATGTTACCTAAGCTCACTGTGACTCTGAGCCTCTTAGATAATCTGTATGTGCCTTAATTTCCTCATCAGTAACATGGAGATAATAATATTACCTAACTTATTAAAATTTTTGATAATTAAATGGGTCACTTCATATAAAGTATTCACATCCAATAAATGTTTCCTATTCATGTTTAACCGTTATTATTGTCATGATCCTCCTTCTCATCATGAAAGCCTCTCCTCTGATGGTCTTATTG
Source organism: Tursiops truncatus (assembly GCF_011762595.2). Lineage (NCBI taxonomy): Eukaryota > Metazoa > Chordata > Mammalia > Artiodactyla > Delphinidae > Tursiops > Tursiops truncatus. The sequence continues at coordinate 41,479,213 of NC_047040.1, read as the reverse complement.
TTATTTACCTGTGATATCCCTTCCCTCCACATTGACTGTCCATCCTCCAGTCATTCCACCCTGCTTGACACACACTAAAGTTGTTCTATATCTATATCACAGTACCTAGGTTATTTAAAAGTCAGTTCATTTTGTGCATGGTATTTTCAAACAATTGGTAAGATTTCAGTATCTTTTGTATGATGTTGATTTATCATATTTCGTTGGGGTCAGAATACAGCTATTTCCCCATTGTTATACACATTTGGTTGACAAAACTTTATATTGTACCTTTTATTATGCCTTATATATAAAAAATTAAGTACTGTACATATATTTATGCACACAAAAGCATATGTATACATATATGTAAGTGCTGAAAAGAAAACTTGACAAATAAGCTTATTAACTGTTCATCATGGGATAATCCTTATTCTAACAACTTTAAGTATATTATCTTATTTGATCTGTTTGACTTTTACAATTGCTCTGTGAGGTCAATACCATAACAAATCCTATTTTATGTATGGTACATTATAGCTCAAGGAGAGTAAGTTACCAACTTTTACATTGTAACAAGGGATCCCAGAATAACTGACTTCACAGCCTTATGCTACTGCACATACAGCTTTATAATGTCTGCCTCATCCAGTGGGGTGTTCATCTTGGTCTATGTTATCTCCACAGTGTTACAATGCTATCTCGTATACAGTAGGTGCTCAATAAATATTTTTTAGCATAAATTAGAAAATTTAATGGAAAAGAATTCTATTCAGTAGCAAAAACAAAACAAAAACAAACCCCACAAAAAACACAAAGTATTTAGGAATAAGCATAACAGTAAATAGGTTACTTATGTTCCCTGTAAAGGAAAGAACTTTTTATTTTTTGAATTTTATTTTATTTTTTATACAGCAGGTTCTTATTAGTCATCAATTTTATACATATTAGTGTATATATATCAATTCCAGTCTCCCAATTCACACCACAACCACAGCCCCGCCACTGTCCCCCCTTTGTGTGAATACATTTGTTCTCTACATCTGTGTTGCTATTTCTGCCCTGCAAACCAGTTCATCTGTACCATTTTTCTAGGTTCCACATGTATGCATTAATATACGATATATGTTTTTCTCTTTCTGACTTACTTCACTCTGTATGACAGTCTCTAGATCCATCCACATCTCCACAAACGACCTAATTTCGTTCCTTTTTATGGCTGTGCAATATTCCATGTATATATGTACCACATCTTCTTTATCCATTCATCTGTTGATGGGCATTTAGGTTGCATCCATGACGTGGCTATTGTAAATAGTGCTGCGATGAACATTGGGGTGCATGTGTCTTTTTGAATTATGGTTTTCTCAGGGTATATACCCAGTAGTGGGATGCTGGGTCATATGGTAGTTCTATTTTTAGATTTTTAAGGAACCTTCATACTGTTCTCCATAGTGGCTGTATCAATTTACATTCCCACCAACAGTGCAAGAGGGTTCCCTTTTCTCCACACCCTCTCCAGCATTTATTTTTTGTAGATTTTCTGATGATGCCCATTCTAACTGGCGTGAGGTGATACCTCATTATAGTTTTGATTTGCATTTCTCTAATAATTCGTGATGTTGAGCAGCTTTTCATGTGCTTCTTGGCCATCTGTATATCTTCTTTGGAGAAATGTCTGTTTAGGTCTTCTGCCCATTTTTGGATTGGGTTTGATTGTTCTTTTAATATTGAGCTGTGTGAGCTGTTTATATATTTTGAAGATTAATCTTTTATCTGTTCATTCATTTGCAAATATTTTCTCCCATTCTGAGGGTTGTCATTTTGCCTTGTTTGTAGTTTCCTTTGCTGTACAAAAGCTTTTAAGTTTTCATTAAGTCCCATTTTTCTATTTTTGTTTTTATTTCCATTACTCTAGGAGGTGGATCAAAAAATATCTTGTGATTTATGTCAGTGTTCTTCCTATGCTTTCCTCTAAGAGTTTTATACTGTCTGGTCTTACATTTAGGTCTCTAATCCGTTTTGCTTTTATTTTTGTGTATGGTGTTAGGCAGTGTTCTAGTTTCATTCTTTTACATGGAGCTCTCCAGTTTTCCCAGCACCACTTATTGAAGAGACTGTCTTTCTCCATTGTATATCCTTGCATCCTTTGTCATAGATTAGTTGACCATAGGTGCGTGAGTTTATCTCTGGACTTTCTATCCTGTTCCATTGATCTATATTTCTGTTTTTGTGCAAGTATCATACTGTCCTGATTACGGCAGCTTTGCAGTATAGTCTGAAGTCAGGGAGTCTGATTCCTCCAGTTCTGTTTTTTTCCCTCAAGACTGTTTTGGCTATTCATGGTCTTTTGTGTCTCCATACAAATTTTAAGATTTTTTGTTCTAGTTCTGTAAAAATTTCCATTGGTAATTTGATAGGGATTGCATTTGAACCTGTAGATTGCTTTGGGTATTATAGTCATTTTCACAATATTGATTATTCCAATCCAAGAACATGGTATTTCTCTCCATCTGTTTATATCATCTTTAATTACTTTCATCAGTGTCTTATAGATTTCTGCATACAGGTCTTTTATCTCCCTAGGTAGGTTTATTCCTAGGTATTTTATTCTTTTTTTTGCAATGGTAGATGGGAGTGTTTCCTTAATTTCTCTTCCAGATTTTTCATCATTAGTGTATAGGAATGCAAGAGATTTGTGTGCATTAATTTTATATCCTGCAACTTTACCAAATTCACTGATTAGCTCTAGTAGTTTTCTGGTGGCCTCTTTAGGATTCCCTATGTATAGTATCGTGTCATCTGAAAACAGTGAGAGTTTTACTTCTTCTTTTCCAATTTGTATTCCTTCTATTTTCTTTTCTTCTCTGATTGTCATGACTAGGACTTCCAAAACTATGCTGAATAATAGTGGTGAGAGTGGACAACCTTATCTTTTTCTTGATCGTAGAGGAAATGCTTTCAATTTTTCACTATTGAGAATGATATTTGCTGTGTGTTTGTTGTATATGGCCTTTATTATGTTGAGGTAGGTTCCCTCTATGGCCACTTTATAGAGAGTTTTTTATCATAAATTGGTGTTGAATTTTGTCAAAAGCTTTTTCTGCATCTATTGAGATGATCATATGGTTTTTATTCAATTTGTTAATATGGTGTATCACATTGATTGATTTGCATATATTGAAGAATCCTTGCATCCCTGGGATAAATCCCACTTGATCATGGTGTATGATCATTTTAATGTGCCGTTGATTCTGTTTGCTAGGATTTTGTTGAGGATTTTTGCATCTATGTTCATCAGTGATATTGGTCTGTAATTATCATTTTTTCCAGTATCTTTGTCTGGTTTTGGCATCAAGGTGAAGGTGGCCTCATAGAATGAGTTTGGGAGTGTTCCTTCCTCTGCAGTTTTTTGGAAGAGTTTGAGAAGGATGGGTGTTAGCTCTTCTCTAAATGTTTGATAGAATTCACCTGTGAAGCCATCTGGTCCTGGACTTTTGTTTGTTGGATAATTTTTAATCACAGTTTCAATTTCAGTGTTTGTGATCGGTCTGTTCATATTTTCTATTTCTTCCTGGTTCAGTCTTTGAAGGTTATACCTTTCTACGAATTTGTCCATTTCTTCCAGGTTGTCCATTTTATTGGCAGAGAGTCGCTTGGAGTAGTCTCTTAGGATGCTTTGTATTTCTGTGGTGTCTGTTGTAACTTCTCCTTTTCATTTCTAATTTTATTGATTTGAGTCCTCTCCCACTTTTTCTTGTTGAGTCTGGCTAATGGTTTATCAATTTTGTTTATCTTCTCAAACAACCAGCTTTTAGTTTTATTGACCTTTGCTATTGTTTTCTTTGTTTCTATTTCATTTATTTCTGCTCTGATCTTTATGATTTCTTTCCTTCTACTAACTTTGGGTTTTGTTTGTTCTTCTTTTTCTAGTTCCTTTAGATGTAAGGTTAGATTGTTTATTTCAGATGTTTCTTCTTTCTTGAGGTAGGCTTGTATTGCTATAAACTTCCCTCTTAGAACTGCTTTTGCTGCATTCCATAGGTTTTGAATCATCGTGTTTTCATTGTCATTTGTCTGTAGGTATTTTTTAATTTCCTCTTTGATTTTTTCAGTGATCTCTTGGTTATTTAGTAACATGCTGTTTAGCCTCCATGTGTTTGTGTTTTTTACATTTTTTTCCCTGTAATTGATTTCTAATCTTGTAGTGTTGTGGTTAGAAAAGATGCTTGATATGATGTGATCTATCCTGGAGAATGTTCCATGTGCACTTGAGAAGAAAGTGTAATCTGCTGTTTTTGGATGCAATGTCCTATAAATATCAATTAAATCTCTCTGGTCTTATGTGTCATTTAAAGCTTGTGTTTCATTATTAATTTCCTGTTTGGATGATCTGTCCATTGGTGTAAGTGAGGTGTTAAAGTACCCCAGTATTATTGTGTTACTGTCGATTTCCTTTTTTATAGCTGTTAGCAGTTGCCTTATGTATTGAGGTGCTGCTCTGTTGGGTGCATATATATTTATAATTGTTGTATCTTCTTGGATTGATCCCTTGATCATTATGTAGTGTCCTTCCTTGTCTCTTGTAACATTCTTTATTTTAAAGTCTACTTTATATGATATGAGTATTGCTACTCCAGCTTTCTTTTGATTTCCATTTGCATGGAATATCTTTTTCCATCCCCTCACTTTCAGTCTGTATGTGTCCCTAGGTCTAAAGTGGGTTTCTTGTAGACGGCATATATATGGGACTTGTTTTTGTATCCATTAAGTAAGCCTGTGTCTTTTGGTTGGAGCATTTAATCCATTCACGTTTAAGGTAATTATTGATATGTATGTTCCTGGTATCATTTTCTTAATTGTTATGGGTTTGTTTCTGTAAGTCTTTTATTCTCTTGTGTTTCACACTTAGAGAAGTTCCTTTAGCATTTGTTGTAGAGCTGGTTTTGTGGTGCTGAATTCTCAGCTTTTGCTCTCTGTAAAGCGTTTGATTTCTCCATCGAATCTGAATGAGATCCTTGCAGGGTAGAGTCATCTTGTTTGTAGGTTCTTCCATTTCATCACTTTAAATATATCATGCCACTCCCTTCTGGCTTATAGAATTTCTGCCGAGAAATCAGCTGTTAACCTTGTGAGAGTTCCCTTGTATATTATTTGTCATTTTGCGTTGTTTCTTTGAATAATTTTTCTTTGTCTTTACTTTTTGTCAATTTGATTAGTATGTGTCTTGGTGTGTTTCTCCCTGGGTTTATCCTGCCTAGGACTCTCTGCACTTCCTGGAGTTGGGTGACTATTTCCTTTCCCATGTTAGCGAAGTTTTCGACTATAATCTCTTCAAATATTTTCTTGGGTCCTTTCTCTCTCTCTTCTCCTTCTGGGACCCCTATAATGCAAATGTTGTTGCGTTTAATGTTGTCCCAGAGGTCTCTTAGGCTGCCTTTGTTTCTTTTCATTCTGTTTTCTTTGTTCTGTCCCACAGCAGTGAATTCCACCATTCTGTCTTCCAGGTCACTTAACCGTTCTTCTTCCTCACTTATTGTGCTATTGATTCCTTCCAGTGTATTTTTCATTTCAGTTATTGTATTGTTCATCTCTGTTTGTTTGTTCTTTAATTCTTCTACGTGTTTTTTCTTTAATTCTTCTTGGTGTTTGTTAAACATTTCTCGCATCTTCTCGATCTTTGCCTCCATTCTTTTTCTGAGGTCCTGGATCATCTTCACTATCATTATTCTGAATTCTTTTTCTGGAAGGTTGCCTATCTCCACTTCATTTAGTTGTTCTTCTGGGGTTTTATCTTGTTCCTTCATCTGGTACATAGCCCTCTCCCTTTTCATCTTGTCTTTCTTTCTGTGAATGTAGTTTTTGTTCCACAGGCTGCAAGATTTTAGTTCTTCTTGCTTCTGCTGTCTGCCCTCTGGTGGATGAGGCTCTCTAAGAGGCTTGTGCAAGTTTCCTGATGGGAGGGATGGTGGTCGGTAGAGCTTGGTGTTGCTCTGGTGGGCAGAGCTCAGTATAACTTTAATCTGCTTGTCTGCTGATGTGTGGGTCCGGGTTCCCTCCCTGTTGGTTGTTTGGCCTGAGGTGACCAAACACTGGAGCCTACCCGGCTCTTTGGTGGGGCCAATGGCAGACTCTGGGAGGGCTCATGCCAAGGAGTACTTCCCAGAACTTCTGCTGCCAGTGTCGTTGTCCTCCCAGTGAGCCACAGCCACCCCTCGCCTCTGCAGGACACCCTCCAACACTAGCAGGTAGGTCTGGTTCAGTCTTCCCTGGGGTAACTGCTCCTTCCCCTGGGTCCCGATGTGCACACGACTTTGTGTGTGCCCTCCAAGAGTGAAGTCTCTTTTCCCCCCAGTCCTGTCAAAGTCCTGCAATCAAATCCCACTAGCCTTCAAAGTCTGATTCTCTAGGAATTCCTCCTCCCATTGCTGGACTCCCAGGTTGGGAAGCCTGATGTGGGACTCAGAACCTTCACTCCAGTGGGTGGACTGCTGTGGTATAAGTGTTTTCCAGTTTGTGAGTCACCCACCCAGCAGTTATGGGATTTGATTTTATTGTGATTGCGCCCCTCCTACCATCTCATTGTGGCTTCTCCTTTGTCTTTGGTTGTGGGGTACCTTTTTGGTGAGTTCCAGTGTCTTCCTGTCAATGATTGTTCACCAGTTAGTTGTGATTTTGGTCCTCTTGCAAGAGGGAGTGAGTGCACATCCTTCTACTCCACCATCTTGAACCAGTCTCCTAAAGGAACACTCTTAAACTTACTCAAGAACATGCAGAATACCATTACTGTGTGTTACTGAATTGGCATGAGGTCTTGCAGGAACCATGCACAGGTAAATCTTCATCAGCAAACAGATGTGGTTCTATTTCTTTCAAGGAACTTCTACCTTTCAGTCGGGCAAGGAGCTCTGCCCCAGACTCAGCCCTATGGAAGTCACTACACATCGCCCCAGAGGCTCAGCGCACCAGCCACATCAATAAATACTTTTGAATGAATCAATTAATCTATTACCTTGCACCTGTTCATCATTATTATTAAGTTGATCAAACACTATTTACTTCTTGTCTTGATTTGTTTATTTGAGAGAGAGGGAGCTGTGTTAATATCTCACTATAGTTGTGGATTTGTGATATTTTTCTCAAAAATTTAATCATATTGTATTGTGTTATTTTAATATGTTGTGTTAAATTGTATTAAAATCATTATAGTCTGTATTTATGGTTGGCCTGTCTTTTTACCATCATTAAATGCATAGATTCTTTTCCTCATGTTGTTTTGTTTGATATTACTATTGCTCAGTTGCTGCTGTCTTCCTTGTCTTTACCCATCGAATAGGCACTGCTTGTGCCTTAGACAGGGTCTCCTTAGAGAGTTGTCTTGTTTCAGGAGAGAGTCAGCATGTGCAAACCTGTTTTTGCTTTTCCAAGGGGTCCTCTGCCTATGTCCTCTTTGCTTCTTCTGCTCTTAGCTCCCACCACCCCAGGGGCTAAGCTATCTCTGTGTTGTACCCATCTTGGGCCATGGTTTCTCTCACAGGCTCTGGACTGTCATTCTCAGGGCTGTTTCACTCTACCCTGCTTGCTTTCATCTCCACTGGAATTCCACACTGTCTGGCCACCCGATAATTTTCCTGGTTTGGGAGTGGATAGTCACTTAGGCTAAACTTATTTTTGTTCACTTCTATGTTTGGCACAGGGTAATGTGATGGCAGCTTGTGCTCATTGGACTGTCTTGAAACCTGGAACTTAGCATGTACTTGAAAAGGGATCTACTTTTCTATTTCTGGACAACACTATTAGTTATTACTTACATATGAAAGGAAGAACTGAGTTATTTGTCACTAAATCATGTTTCTTCCTGAAATCAAAATAGATATTGGGACTCATTCTGTTAATTAGTTTCACAAAAGTATTTTAGTAAGTGGTACCAATCCTGTAACAATCAGACATGAAATATCACTTCCACCATTTTGACTATGGAAAAAATTGAGATTTAGCTCAGAGAACTTCATCACAATATGTGAGAAAACCTCTGTATCTTAAAATAGGTTTCTTTACAGTCTGCCACAAAAATGAGCCTACCTATAAATAGTGACTGGCATCCATGTATGTGGACATATAAGATGCAATATCTGTATTAATATGACTTTTAAATTTTGATATGTTTATTGTTTTATTCCAATTTTATTTCATATCTAAACTTTTATATTTTCAGGTATATATACAGATTTTTAAATATTCTTCTTCAACTGGGTAAATGAAGGGTATTTTCATATTAATATACTTAAGAGGACCATGTCTTTTACTCTGGTTCCTAATGGAAATGATATATTACACTCTAAGTTCAAAGAAAAAGAGAGAGAATTAAATCAGGATTTCCCCCTTTTCCTTCTCTTAACAAGGGTTCCAAAAGCAGACTTCAAAATTGATTGCTTTTTTAATGAATTCTAGTCAACCATCTTTAATTTGGCCTTTTCACTAATATAATTATTAACTTGTTTCTGCTGAATTAGAAATCAGTAAGTAATTCAGATAAGCATTTAAGGATTCTGTCTCCTGAGACCAAGAAGTCAAAATCCTTTTGATTTTAGTATGTTTTAGCCTGTACTTTATCAAGGAGATTTGCCATGGGTACTAACTAGAACATCCTAATGTCAAATGTATTAACCAAATGCAAGTGTCTTAACCAACTTCCTGCCTTGGCTTAAGGCTACCTCTGAGTTCTCCTGCCAAGGATAAATTTAACACAATTTGTGATGTGGAAATATTATACTTTAGCTGTTTGTATAACTGTGACTTCTTCTTTGGATACTTACTGAAGAAATTTTCTGTCCTTCTGTCTTTGATCAAAGGCTGTCAGAACTTCATTTACATTTCAGACTCTCTGATTAAATACATGTCCTTTGGGTTTTGAAAAACTGTCAGATGACAGAATTGGACATAAAGCATATAAATGTCATGATCTATTGAAGTATTAGGTACCACATTTCATCCTCTTTGTATAGTGCTTGTCTGATATGTGTTTGTGTATATATTTGTGTATGCATACACATATAAAAATACCTATGCATCTACACACATATATACACAAACTTCAGATTCCATTTTTTAAAAAACTGCATATGATGCAATTACTAATATTTTATTTTGAAGAATAGTTTTAATTTTGGTTTTGCAGTCACTCTGACTTTGCAAAACAAAATACTGTTGTTGCATCAGTTTTGGCATTTCTTTTAAGAAGCACTTGTGTTCCTAGAATTGTATTTTAAAATCAGCTTTCTTGACATGTTTACATTATTTTACCTGATAATTTTTTTGTTAATTGGGTTTTTTTGAGGTTACTGTTAACATGCTACTTCTTCTGATTTGTTTTACTTAATATGCTACAGAAGAGTTGATATAAATATACTTGTCTTTTTTTGATAATAATCTAAACTGTTGGTAATATGTTTCCCATTTTAGGTAGCTATGGCCTCAGACAATTAGTATCCATTATTTTTAAACTCACTGGTTTTGTAAATATAATTAAAATGCTTTCAGTTTGAAAAAAGTAAATAAAATCTAATGAGAGCAGCTATAAAAATAGTATTGCTGTTTAATCTAAAACTTTCCCAAAGCTCAATGTTAAATTAGTTGGATCTACCAGATTGTGAAAAATACAAATTCTGTGTTTTAAACAGGGGCAGCAAGTAGCATTTCTTAAATATAAATGTTATTGGAATATCTTGTGTAATTTCTAATTTAAAAAATAGTTTAATATTAGCTTATTTTAGACAATATAAACCAGGTGATTTTCTTAATTATTCACTATCTTTACTGTTGTTTATAAAGCACTCATCTCAGCCTACACCTTGAGAAGGTTAAAGAATGAGCAAGAAAAATTCAGTCAATTGTTCAAATAGTTTGTGTGAAGTTTTTTCCTCCATGAATTTAGTGAAGAAAATTACTAACACAAATAAACTGTTAGACAATAAGAAAAATAATAAAAGTCTATTTAAAAAATGGAAAAAGCAACATGGTAATGTAGAGTAATAGGCAGTAAAAGAAATAGGAATTAAGCCAGGGTTAAATAACCAAACCAAAATTTTCATAAAAATTTCATTGCAGAGGTCAACTTTTAATAGAATATAGGACATTTTAGACAAAAAAGAAAATGTGAAAAATTGGAACTTGGTATATAAAATTTAAAGCATTATCTACTAACATTGACTTCAAATATAACTTTGTGTTGTGTTACTATTAAGTTCTAAAAAAATTGTGGTTTTAAGCATTTATGAACATTAATAACCTTAACATGTTTACATGCAATAATAGCTTTAAAATAAAATACAAAAATAAATGGTTTTCATTTTTTTAAAAGTTATCTTTCTTACCCTCATCACAATTTATTGAAATGTAATTTTTAAACTTTCTGTTTAAAACAAGTAAACACAAACTGAAAGCAAATATAGTGAAGAGAAAGAAGAGTCTAGTAGACATCATTTTTCATGCTTTTCAACACTTTATCCTTCAGTATGCCAACAAAATACAGTTATCCTTTCTGGGAGAGGATGAAAAGAAGATACCTGAGGAGACTCTCAAACACATGGTACTTCCTTCTGTTCTATTGGGCACTGAGAGTGCTCAATAAGGAATCGTCTCATTTATTTATCAAGTAGTTGTCACATGATTCAAGCCAGGGCAACCAGAAGCCTTCTCTAAGGCTAGTGACTCTTCTTTGAGTTACAGATTTTCCCCCTATTTTTGGGATCTTCGGCTGAAGGAACAGTAACTAATTTAAACCAAAGTTATACTCCTATCCCTTTTAATTATAAAAACACCCTGAATAGAAATCTGGAAGAATTGCATTGCAAGTGACATACCCTAAATGATGGAATTTTCCATGTCATTGTGTAATTGACACAGTGAGTCTTTCCCATTTATTTCCTGAGAGATCATTGATCATTGCAATGTGGTGGAAAAGCTGTTCTGAGACCATGTATTCTGTAAATGCAAATTCAGTAGGAATCTCCTAAAACTTTAAGGGGATTTTTTGGTCTGTTTTGGCTTGGTTTTGGTTTTGGTTTTGGTTTTGGTTTGTTTTGCAAAATAATGTCAGGCCTGGCGAAGAAAGCCAAAGAATGTTTTTGTTATCATTAAGGCTATCTCCTGGCCATTAAACCTGCACAATAATAGGAAGCAGCTTGTTCAAGTGGTCAGTCTTTAAAAGAGAAATCCTCTGTATAACTCTTTCAGATATTGCCATTAGGACATAAACAATGGGGGTCCCAGAATTCCATATCCTCTGTTGGATTTGCTCAGATATTTCCTTCTGATTTTACTAAAAACCCTCCAGGGAGATCATTTAGCACCAACTTGCTCTCTTGAAGATCGCACTGGGCAGGTTTCAATAATCACTGGAGGGATGATTTGAGTGCACTTTCTCTCTTTGGCTAAGGCCATACTCTTATCTTCTTGCACCTGTTTGGCTACCTAGACCCACTGCAGTAGCTGCTTTTTGTTCTTCATGACTCCTAGGATATGCCTTTTAAAATCATATGAAAACAGATTTACATCTAGTTAAAATAAATTGGAGGCTACTGGAAATTGAAATGATAGTGTGCTGAGTTTTAGAAATAGTTGGAAGTTACCGGGCAAATTCTCAATTTTATTTTTCTCTTTTTTTCAAGTTTAATGGGACAGTTGATGTTATTTTAAGTAATTTTTAAAATAAAATCATCTCATTTATCACATGACAGAGAAAATTTTATATCTTTTGTTATTCATGACTCTACATTTTGACAAAGAGTAACCCACTTTTTTTTTTTAACATCTTTACTGGAGTATAATTGCTTTACATTGTTGTGTTAGTTGCTGTTGTATAACAAAGTGAATCAGTGATACGTACACATATATCCCCATATCCCCTCCCTCTTGCGTTGAAAGCATATAAAATAAATTCTAGAAGCAGTTCATATAAAAGAGGATTCATCTTTATGTGTATGTGCACAGATTCTTGTAGTTTCTACCCAGAATTTATATGACTAGTTGGATAATCGATTCAGGTGGCAGCACACACAAATGTTGAATGTATCCTGCCATACGGCCTCTCCTCCTAGATTAATATCAAGTTAAAACTGGCATAATTATATAGAAGTATATCAATTTTATATAGATATAAAAGTTATAAGGATGGCATAATTCTTCATAAGCACTCATTTGATATAAATTGTTCCTCACTCTTCACTTACTCTCTATGCTGAAGAGGAAAATAAAATCTCTGGCTCTTTTATCAAAGTCATTTCTTTCTAATTTAAATTTTTATTCTCCAAAATTTTATATTATACTCCTTCCAGGAGAACACAAGTCAGTATCAGAACCTGGAAGAAATTTTTAATCATTATTATTTACATTATTTTAAACATCTGTGATAGGTAGAAAACACACAAAATATACACAAGCTTTCTTTTTTTTTTAATTTAATTTTTATTTTGTATTGGGGTATAGTTGATTTACAATGTTATGTTAGTTTCTAGTGTACACCAGAGTGGTTCAGTTATGCATATGCATATATCCAATTTTTTTCAGATTGTTTTCCTATATAGGTTATTACAGAATATTGAGTAGAGTTCCCTGTGCTATACAGTAGGTTCGTGTTGATTATCTATTTTATATATAGTAGTGTGTATATGTTAATCCCAAACTCCTAATTTATCCCTCCCCCAACCTTTCCCCTTTGTTAGCCACAAGTTTGTTTTTGAAGTCTGTGAGTCTGTTTCTGTTTTGTAAATAAGTTCATTTCTCTCATCTTTTTAGATTCCACATACTAAGATTTTCTAATTAATATTTTCCCCATTTATTTATATTCCTTGTTGAACATTATCTTAAATTTTATGTGGAAATGCTATCCAAATAAAAATATACTAAAATATATTAAAGTTTACTTATTTTATTGATGTTTCAACCAATATTTTTATAAGTTTAACAAGGGTGAAAAATATATAACTGCAGCCCAAATCAGTAAAAGGGATATCTATGAAATGTTAAAAAGTATATTCTATGTCTCAAATTATGCATTTCTATTCATACTCCTAAATGAGCTTGAAAATTATCTTTGTGGAATTTTTAAGAACTATTTATAGAAGCCCTTACAATAGTATCAGTAGAAGAAGTTACTAAAATTTTATCAGTGCAGCTCCCTGGTTTTGAAGGAAGATTTTTTTTAGACAACTCGTATATGACCCTGTACGTCCTCCTGATTTTGGATTTATGAGTTTCCTGATGGTTTTCTTTTTATACAATGTATCCTATTATGTTTCCATATACATAATGAGCTATAAGAAAAGATTCATTATAATGGGAAAAGTTAGAGTTATGTCATGTGAAATAACACTTATTTCAAGTTTGCACTTAGAAGACAAAGAGCAAAACATAAGTAGACTGAATTTCAATTAGGTACCTGGAAAAAGATTAATCCTATCAGTTTACATGATTAAAATAATTTTTTTTATCTACCTATCTATCATCTATCTATCTATCTATAATGGATCTACTAGGTAGAATAATCTAGGTTATTCTGTAGTAATAAATAAGCCAAGATCTTTGTGGCTTATAACAATAAATGTTTGATTCTCAGTTAGGCTACTTGTTGACTGCAGATCATTTAGAGATTCTTCTCTACGGCTGTTTCCCATGGACTCAGGCTGACAGAGCAATTGCTATCTGAAGCACATCAGGGCAGTAGAATGCAAGAGTGAGTTACGTCAACAAATTTCCTGTTGGTTGAACAGATATAGTCATATGAACCATTCAAGAAGACCAGGAACTGCATTCTTACCCTGTGTCTAAAAGGAAGAAAAATGGAAATATGTGATGTAAACAGTACTGGTTATATTACAGTGAAATCAGTTTCCTATGACTGCTGTAATGACCTCCTCATTTAACTTTTTATTTGTTTTTAATTTTAATCTATAAAGGAACTGTTAGTTTTTAACCCTTAGGTGCAAAGAAAATATTTAAAATGAGTGACTAAAAAAAAATCAACAAATAGAAAATACCCTATTGATCCTAGGTAACAGTGTTTAAGTTTTGAAATAAATCTTCAATAAATAACTGTCAAAAGTAAGTTTAAATTAATAGATTTCTAAGTGATAAACATTTTTTTCAAAGCAAAAAACAAAGAGCAGGAAATTAAAAATCAAAAAACAATAACAAAACAAATCATATGATATGGTATTGCCCAAAAGACCAGAGCAAAAACTGATTTATAAGAGAATGAAAAGAAGTCATCCTAATAGTAAGGAGTAAGGCAATTATACTTCTAGTGCCATACAACTGGCTACTTATGAAACATTAAAATCAAATCACTTCAGGCAAGTGCTTTGTAATGGACTAACTTGTCCACGATGTAATCAGACTTTAGAATAATATTACAAATGCCAAACAGGACTTTCAAACAGCAACATTAAGACCCTTTACCAGCTGAATCTATTACTGTAGAGAGAAATCCTTCAGGCAATGTTAGGTCACTGATTATAGCAATTTATTTCTCATTAGCTTATAACAACCTGACCTCTTCATCTGTGTCTGCTGTATGAAGTTGCACTTCAGAATTTATATATACAAACTCATA